>NC_092816.1:161815815-162043315 GCF_023375885.2 Dermacentor andersoni | reverse complement strand
CCTCAGAAACACCCAGCGTTCTTTATTTATTTATTTATTTATTTATTTATTTATTTATTTATTTATTTATTTATACTGTCAGCATATGCCGAGACAGGAGTTGCGCTTACATTGCTATCGCGTACGAAATAAACATAGCGCATTTTTATACAATTCTATAGAAAGCAATCAGGATAGGAATGCAAGACATATAAACAAATACGAAAACAATAAATCACATGTGTTACAATTAACAAGGTATATCGCTATAACTAAAAAAAGAAGTAGTGCGCCATACAGCTGCAAAGTAAAAACTGCTAACAATAAAACATATTCTCAACCGTTTACAAATGATTGGTAGCAGCCTTTTCATAAAGCCTGCAAATCAGAACAATCTAGTATCTTTTGTGGCAGGTTATTCCAATCGTATATATGCTTCGAACCAAGAATGAATGTTTGAATGATTACGTTGTATAATTAAGTGGTTTAATATGTATTGAATACTTTGTTCTGCGGCTACCAGGATTCTGTAATGTGATGTGTTTTTCAAGCTCTGCTTTATAGTCCCCGCTTAATACGTGAAAAAAGAATGTCAGCCTTTTCAGCTGCGTTTTCTACTTGACAGCCATGAGACCAGCTCTGCTTCAAAGTTCGGAGACGAACTGGGTTCTAGCGTGTATGTTACAGATAAACCTCAAGGCTTTATTTTGAACGCGCTCACATTTTAACGTGTTTTGTTGAGTGTACGGCTCCCACTTGCATAGGTCAGTACAGAAAGTACAGTCATGTTCTAAGCCATTGTTTTTACCTCTGGGGTGGCCCCGTGAAGTTTTCGTCGTAATGATCAAGGTTTACGCACGGCCTTATTGCAAATGTTGTCAACATGTTGCGACGAGTTCAAATCATGCGCGAGATGAATCCCTAGGTACTTAAAATCCCTAACCTCCGTTAATTCTGCTCCTTTGATGCTGTAGGGGAAAATTAACGGATCCTTTTTTTACTCGTCACACTCATACAAGCAGTTTTCGATGCGTTCAGCTCTATTTTCCATACGTCACACCAGAGACTGACTTTTTGTAAATGGTCACTAAGTTCGTGTTGGCCATTATAGGTGCATATGTTAGCATACACAATAGTGTGGGCTGCATAATGTTTGATGGCTATTTGGGGCGAAACACCTGAGCCCATATCGCTAATATAAATGGAGAAAGAAAGCGGGCCTTTAACGGATCCTTGCGGCACACCCAATCGAACTGATTTATTGGTACTGCAAACAGAATTTAATGAAACAAATAGTTTCCTTTCTGCTAAATATGCCTCTATTCACTTTGATAGCTGAGTATTTCACAGAAATCTAGACAGCTTCATAAGCAGCTTTCCCTGGGATATACTATCGGATGCTTAGCAGAAATCGGTAAAGATAATATCTATTTGACCCTTTCCATGAATGCATTCACCGATTTCATGTGTAACCTCAGTGAGAATAGTGACTGTCGAGTACCCTCGTGGGAAACCGGGCTTATTTTTAGCCAAAATGTCGTTTTGTCCCAAAAATTTCATTAGGTCTGTTGTTAAAATGTGCTCCAACGTTTTACAACATGTGCTTGTCAAAGAGATGGCCCGGTAATTACTGACATCATGTTTGGAACCCTGTGAAGCCGTCTCAGTCAGCGCTGACTGAGAGCTGACTTAAGAACTGACTGCGCCACTCGTGCGCTTTAACTGTTCGAAGAGCTGTGTAACTATCCAGCCATTGTTCTACCACATTCACTTATTAATCTCTGAGATTAGGTTGACAGCCTCGGGCCTTGTCAAATGTAGGCATTTCTGAACATCCACATAGGGCACTTCAAATATTGGTTTGCAGGGGTGTGCTTACCTTCCTATAATACTGTAAGCCACACCGACAAGGATCAAAACAAGTCTTTCTTGCTGCTCGTTGTTGTCATTGCACTTCTTTTACTCCAAACTACTCAGACTGACAGGAAGGAGAGAACGAGAGAGGTGTTAACCGCAGTAAGTAGAGCGGATCCAGTGCGTACGCCGTTCACTTCAAAATGAACTTCTTGCCGAGCGAATGGTTGTGGGAGTCGCATTTCAGCAAGCCTCCTGGCATTCGAGAAATAACAAAAATCTCGCCTCAGCCGCATGCCATATCAACACTTCTCAAGAAAAATTGATACACCTATATCTGCGCAGCTAAGGGCAGCCCATAGATTTGTGGCCCATTGTGATGGGTATGTAACTAGCGAAGCAGGCACCGTGGGTCGGAACTGGTTCGAGGGGCGAATAGAGGGGCGACTAGCACGGATTTTAGACTATGATCACGTACCACAGCGGCGTGATATATACCCCACATTAATGACATGCTTTTCAGGAAGCAATAAAAAACAAACGCTAAATAACTTTGCTGGCGCACCGCGCCCTCTTTATGTAGAGTGACGTCAGGTCCAAACTGAAACGAAGTGGGCACGAAGCGAAGCTTCCGCGGTACCCCTTTCGATGTGCTTCTATTTCATTCACGACGTCTTACGTCGACGCATGAATCTTGCAGGGAACTGTCCGCTGACCGGAATATACGAAGGCACGGCGCGAGCGACGGAGGGTCATCTATTCCCGCGCAGCAGGCAGGCTGGCCGACCCTGAAACCACGCAGTCTGGCGCTGTCGCTGTTTCTGCGGCGTGTTCTACCGGCGCGGGTTGTACGTCATCGCACGTCGCGTTCCGCCTTCCTCCGAAACACGCAAAAGTGTACGGAGAAAGAGAGAAGGAAAAAAAAACAGGGGCGAGGGGGGTTCCGCCACTATAGCACACGCCCGATGCACGGATGCGCCACCAGCAGCAACGTCCATTCCCGCATCCGCTGTCGGACGTCGTCCGCGCGGAAGACACTGCAACAGCGACGAGACGTGGATTCGCCCCGTGGCATGCCAGCCTCCCTCTTTCTCTGCCGGCTCCGAAACACGCAAAGCACACGTACGGAGCAGCCTCGGAACCCCGCAAATAGACATACGCGCACTGACTAACACCACCACAACGCAAGATATACAACAAACGCCGGCCTGCTCACACGAGCAGGCAGGTATATACAGTACAGCAGGCTCGCGGTGCCTCGATGCCCCACGCCCGTTCCGTCGTGATCGGATGGCCCCGGCGAACGTCCGACCAGTGCTGCAGCGTTTCCGAGAAGACCGAGAGGTCGGCGAGGAAGCAGAGCCCCCCCGCTGGTCACGGCGGCGGCACCCCGGGGTTCTTTGTGTCGACGGGGAGGAAAGCGTCCTCCCCTTTCCGCGGCAAACCGGGCTGCCACCACCGCTGCTTGCGGTGCTCAGCGAGCGAAAGGCACGGAAGAGGAATGCAAGGAAGAAGGGCCGCCGAGATCTACGCACCGCTTTCACTAGCGTTACACCCTCGGGGCCAGACAGGTATACTGTGCGTCCACTGTGCGAGCGACGGACGGACACTGCACTGACTGCCACGTCCCTCTGTTCCCAGCGGCCAGAGTCTTTTGTCTTAACTCTTTGTTGTTGTTTTTTTTTATCTACGGTGCGTATGCTATACGTCCGCTGCGAGGATCCTATGCAGTCGGAGACCAGGCCCGATGCATGGTGCGTGGCGGCGGCCGCGGTGCCGGAGGTCAGCACGCCCCCGCGCCCCTGCGGGCGTACACAAAGAGCGTCTTGCCGCTTTGCGGCCGACACCGCATCCCGACCTTCAGCAAAGTACAAGAAGTTGGCCATTCTTAAGCAGCGTTCTCATCTGCTTTCTTCACTTTCGCCTTGCATCCCACGCTCATGGCGGCAATGAGCTCAAAGTTCTTTCGAGATAAAACCTGAGAAATACCGATTCCGTAGCGTGGAGAGATGGTTTCTTTTGTTTTCATGGAACTATTTCACCTGTCCGCCGTGTGGCTGTATTTTTATTTGCATGACAAAAATTAGAGCGGTGGCGCATTAATATGCCATTAGCTGACTGATTGATTCACTGATCATTTCATTTGGTCTATCGAAGCACTATGCAACAGATACTCGCCGCGGTGGCGTACGTAGGGGCTATGCTGCTAAGTCCTAGAGCGCGGCATCAAATTCAGGCCGCTGCGGCCGAATTTCGATGGGGCTGAAGTGCAAAAACGCCCGTGTACTGTACATGGGGTGCACGTTAAAGAACCCCTGGAGGTCAGTTTTGATCAGAGTCACCCATTAAACCATACCTTATAATCGTATGTCGGTTTAGGCGCGTAAAACCTAACAATTTAATTTAGGAGGAGACGGAAAGCAAAGCCGGTAAGTGATGGCTCCAAGAGCCATTAGCCCTTTCTAATTACAATGGCAGTGGCTGCGCGATAAAATGCAATGTTCCAGTACACTTGTGCTTTTATCCCAGCATTGTTTTTGAGGAATGAGCTCGAAGCATTTGGCATGCGAGATCGAACAAGCGCGACTTTACCAACTCTGCCAATAGCTGCACTGAGGTGCACACCCGTCTACTCTCCTTTTTGCATCACCTGCCCGGAAATATGTAGAATTTGACGGTCGGGGCTAGGCCCTTCGTGTTTTCAAGGCTGATTGGCACTGAGCGGCAGGCTTGTGCGAACAAATGCATGGGACAGTCTTGCAGTCCGTGCGCTCGTACACGTAACTCGCCGGCGCGAACGGGCGCACTGGCAATTTTCTCATTTGCTGCCGCGAATGGCGCTACTCGGCAGCGTCCGTAGCTCCGCCTGCCTCAGGTTGGGCGGCCTGTATAGTATGACCTGCTTGACATGCAATGCAGAAAAAAAAAAAAAAGAGGACTGGGCAGTTTCGGCCGAAGGGCGTAGCATTGAATGGGATAGCGCTGAAGCTCTTCAAATGGTCTTCTAGGAGTCGACGGGGGCGACACATTGGCGCGACACAGCACGCGAGACAACAGCGCCCGGCAACTTGAACTGTTAGGCATCTCACGACGCTGGCGTAGTAAGGACCGCCTCGAGCATCAGCGTTGCAGGCATCGCGTCCCGATGGTACACTAGACGTGACGGTATAAAAATTGGCTGGGGCTTAGCTAAGGTTAAGCCTGGATATGTCGAAGCGAAAAGTTTCGGTGATGCTTATGGTTTAGCTTAGCTTTATGCTTTATGATTTAGCGTATGGTTATGCTTACGGTTTAGCTTATGGTTACGCTTTGTGATTTAGCCTATGGATATGCTTACGGTTTAACTTACGGATATGCTTATGGTTTAAGTTATGGATATGCTTACGGTTTAGCTTATGGTTATGTTTTATGATTTAGCCTATGGTTAGCTTACGGTTTCACTTATGGATATGCTTTGGTTAGCTTACGGTTATGTTGTTATACGTGTGGCCTTGTGTAGTTATGCAAATTGCTTATCAATGATATATACCATAAGTTATGCAGGCTTATTGAACTTTATTCATCATTATTGGGCACATTGTCTTGCGATTTCTGTACAGCCATAAACACAGCTCTCTGTATCGTTAGTATCACTCTCTTCTCCTTCCATGTTGAATGCGCACGCCTATTCTCTGGCAAGCGGTTAAATATATATATATATATATATATATATATATATATATATATATATATATATATATGTTTATCGCGGAGGCCGACTACATATAGTCGGCCTCCGCGATAAACACGCGCTGCGCCGAACGTCAAACATGACGCATAGCGCGCGGCAGTGGCCACCTGCGCCGTCTCCGAACACGCTTACGGAGCCAATTCCGACATACGCCGGCTCGCGCGAAGCGCGGTGTTGACTAGCGTATGACGCTTTTTGCTTCAACACCGCCGTCATTTCTTGCTTGAGGTGTGCTGTCAGTTCAACACAGACCAGTGCATGCACCTCGGTGCGGTATACGAAGGCGGCTACGCAGCAGGAACCCCCTCGTGTATGAGCTCACTACGTTCATTGCAGCAGAAGGTAGAACGCTGCCCCGCTGCAGAGCCGAGTGAGCGTAGCGAGAGCCCACTTGGTTTCGGCGTTCTTGCGCGTCTTCCGCGTTTCTGGTGCCGTGAGAGTACGGTGGCGCCGACGGAGCGAACGCGCCTGCAGGGCCCCCATAATTGTTATCACAAAAGTAATAACCGTGGCACAGTGATTAGAGCATTGGGCTTTTTCGCTCTGGGGCCGTGATTCGATACCCGTGATAAGACGCTTGAGTTCATTTTTATTGATGATACCCGAAACAATTCCAGACGGTAATCTAACTTCCTACCTACCGCAAAGTGCCTAGGATGAGCCAAATAAGGAGTCCTACAGGAAGAAGAATGCAATGCAGGAAAGGAAAGCTAGAAAATCATGTTTTGTTGCCTTCTTCGTTGTTGTAAGATATCGTTTTGCACCATTTCCGTGGTCGACGGGTTGCGCCTCTCTTTGCCCGAGCGCCCACGTAGACCAAACTTTACCGACCTGTCTCTCGCTGCCTATACGTGGAATCTGGCTACCGCAGAACGCCATCGACATCTGTTGCGCTTCGCACGCGAAGCGTCCAGATTGAAGGCGGTGTGATGATCGGTCGGGAGTGGGGGAGAGGAAGGCAGTCTCGTCCTGACACGCCGGGAGCATGTTTCAGCCCTCCTTCTACCCGGCGTCCTCCCTTCTCTTTCCCTGGCGCACGCTCCCCAATTCTGCCCGTTCTCCTGCCGTCCCAGACTCGTCCTCGCTGGAGGAGGGGAAACCCCCAGGGAGCTCTGCGAGGCCTTGCCTGCATAGCGGCCCGCATTCGCCACAGGGGTGCCGTCTCTGGCGAGCGCGCGTTCGCGAACACGTGAGCGACGACGGGAAGACGGTCCCGAAAAAAAAAACATAGTAAGGAACAAGAAAAGGAAACGAGGCAAGGACGAAAGACTCCCCCGATAGCCGAGCAAATAAAGCGACCCCGCTGCGTTCAGGGCTGCCGTACGGCACCGTTGGGATTCCCCGGACAACACACGCGAGCAAGTTACGTGAAAGAACAGCGTACAAAACCAGAGGAAAGGAAAACGTGAAAAGTACACGACAACGAAACGTCCGCGGGAAAACGTGCGGTGGGGAGGGCGGGTGGGCAACTCTGAAGCAGTGCTACGACACGTCGTACAGCATGGGCCTTCGCGTGTCGGTCTGCGTAGCTGGGCGTGGGACGGTGATAGCGAACGAGAAATCCCGAACGAATCAGAGGCAAACAACACGTGCGGAGAGGCTCACGAGAGCAGCATACGCTACTACGTGCGCGCTCCGTCGGAGTCGGTATCGCGCATACTATAGATACAGGGCGGGCGGTGGGCGAACGCAAACAGAGACAAGCCAAGCCGAAGTCGTCGCGTGCTCTTGCTGCTTATGCTTGTACGTCGTGCACTTGTCTGCTTTTCCACGGGACCCTATACAAGGCCTTGGCGGGACCGAAGCGCATTGCAAACATTGCGCGACAAAATCCGAAAAAGAAGAAACAGATATATAAAAGGGGAGGGATGAGAGAAAGAGGAGGGGGCGGTGTGTGGAAAGTGATTCGACGGCGCAAACTCAAAGAGCTGTAGGCGGGTGTTCAAAAGAGATACCGAGTTTGCCAAACACTCGTGAGCTCAGTGGAGCTGCAAACATTTTCTTTCATGACGTTTTCTTTAGCCCGATTACGGCGCGACATGAGCTTTCCTAGGAAGCAAAGCTGCTAAGACGGCAGCCCGTGTATTCAATGGCGATGGCCCGATAAATAGGCGGCACGAAACAATGCAAGCATCCGCGTTGTTTTGTCATCATACTTTGGCTGCATTTAATCGTCGCGATTGCTTCTTTTTAAAATTTTAAGCAGACTCAACTCCAGTTGACATCTATATAATGAGAATTATTCACGGTTTGGTGGAGAATGGTTCTTATGAATCATGTAACTGTTCTGCAGCGAACGGTTAATGTTTTTGCGACGTGATGCGATCTGATGCCGAGTGCAGGACATGGTGTTTATTGTTGTCGTGACAAAGTTGGCCCCAAACAGTGTCAATGAAGAGCGGCGCACAATTAGTAGCACATATTCACGGGAACCGTCCCTATTTTTCAGACTGCACAACCTTCGGGATTGGCCATATTTTAAGACTACATCAATTTAGGGATCGGCCAACATTTTCAGGCACAACATACCCGCCGCAGGAATGGTCCATATTTTTTCAGGCTGCGCTGTCTTGGGGTCGGCCCACGAAAAATGGCCAGTTAGTCACCAGGTATTCCTTACGGAAAACTGGGTTGAACTCACCGAGAATGCTATGCATTAAAAGCAGTAGTGTTTCATAACTAAGTGCTATTGATTTTTCTGTCAAATATCTATAGCATCACTGACGCTGTCGCTGAAGCAGCACTTTGCCTTGAATGAAAGCAAAGCGTTGCGATGACGTACTCGCGGATTTCACCGGAGATGGGCCGCCCGCGCACACACGTGCAAGGGACATAATAAACACGGCAGCATCGCGAACGTTAAAGGGCCCCTAACCATGTCTGGTCATTTTTGAGCCAACAAGCGCAGTGTGTACAATGCACGCTAACGATCGTGTCTTCTAAGCGTTAGATCCCTACGCGCCGCGGAAAGAGCTCGAATGTAAAATTAAACGCTATTTGCCCCTCTGTTGGCGGCCACCGCGCTCCCAGCCAGAGAGTCTGCGTCAATCGCACAAGTGTGCCTACGTACATTGGCAGTGCTGTGACGTCACTCACAGTGGCACGTGACTTTGAGACTTATTCAAGGCAACACCAGTTATTTGTTTATTCTGCTTCTTCAAAGAACGAAGTAATGTTTAGAGAAATAATAAAACATACAAACCGAATGTCTGTGTGTTCTGTTTTGCATCTTAACGTACAGAAAGGTACGCAGGGTTTGCACTTCCGGCGGCAGTTGCCAGCCAGCTCCTTGCTTTTCTTTTCCTGTCGAGTTTATATATTTCTTCAAATGAAATAATACTGCTAATAATAATACCGTAGCTAGAGATATGGATTTTCGTTTCGTTTGCTTGTTCTCACGTCGTGCAGTTGTGAGCACGGAGAACGAAGCTATGTGTTTTTTTACCGTGTTCCAGCGCCACGATCATGCTCTTTCGTCGTCTCGCGTCTGCCCCAGTGCTCGTTATTGTGGCACTGACTTGTACCGCTAAGCAGGTGCTTCCGCACAATGTGCGCAAAATGGTCAGCTGCGCCAAACGAGACAAACGCAACAGCTCTGGCTCGCGAGACCGTCACCGGAAGTGCGCCTCTAAGCAAAAAAAAATTGAGGGAGAAGGGGAAAAAAAGCGAAGGCGGGCACATGGCGTATTCGTCACGTGATGCTCCGGCTCTGGGAACACAGGGAAGGAATTTCGCTCGCGGAGGCTAGACGGGAGGAAGGGGAGAGAGTGCATATGTTGGCGGTGACGCTCACCTCCTGAAATCAGGGGTTCGCGGCACTTCAAATATTTCCGTCTCTGCTATTGAGCTAATTTGAAAAATTGTTGCGATAGAACAATCCTTAGAGGGCCCGTAGCAATTTGCAGCTTGTGACCAAGTAGGCTATGTGGCCTGGTGAGGCGTCCTTCAAGAAGAAATGCGCCAGTTCTTTTCAGGCGGAACGGTACAGCATTTCGAGCAAACGGCGAATGAATTCGCGTGTTTTCCGTGCCAAACCCCGATTTGATTATCAGGAACGTCGTAGTCGGAGACTGCGGAATAATTTTGACCACCTGTGGATCTTTAACGTGCCCCCAACGCACGGTACACGGGCGTTTTTGCATTTTGCCGCTATCGAGATACGGCCGCCGCGGTAGGGACTCGATGCCGCGACCTCGTGCTTAGCAGCGCGACACCACAGCCGCAAAGCCACCGCGATGGGTGCAAGCGGCGACAGCACAGACAAACCCGGACGCCGCAACAATGTACGCTCATATACGCGGTCTTTCCTGGGACTCCCCATATGCATGCGTGTAGTAGAGATGGCCGTATAAGCCGATTCGTAGGAAACGTGCTAAAAGCAATATGAATTCTGGGATTTTACGTGTCAGCACCCCGATCCCATTAAGGCGCATGTCATAGGGGGGGGGGGGGGGGGGGGCTACGTAATATGTTTTAGCATCTGAGGTTCATTAACGTGCGCGCACCCAGTGCACGGTGCACGCGCATTTCAGCCTATTCAAAATGCGGCTGCCGTGGCAGGCATGCAACCCGCTAGCGCAAACTCAGAAGCATGACGCCACAGCCACAGGACTATCGCAGCAAGGGGCGGGGGTGGTATTCTGTAAGAGTCCACCTAGTAGACTGTCCATTTCGGCCGCGGCTGATTGGATGCAGCTGTACGAGGGAGGAGGAGACGAGCGGCTCCAGCCAATCAGCAGCGGCCGAAATGGACAATCCTCTATAGGTGGACTCTTACAGAATACTCCCCCCACCCTCCCCAGGTGTCGTGAAGGTGCTGTACTGTGTGCTAGCTATTAGGGAAGACCGACGCAGCAATCACGGTCCGCAGTGTTCACGAGGATCTACCTGTCTATATTTAATTATTTTTTACGCATAACCCTGTCTGCAATAATTGGGTTTCACTGTAAGCAAAGTAAGCAGGATGTTGCATCTGGGTCGCAAGCCCCAAGGGTAGCGTTGGCCTGGCGGCCTGGCGCACAGCTGGAAGCATCCGAAAGTCCTGGCAAAGGATGAGTCGACTGCTAACAGAACAACTTGTTTATTCTAGCATCGCAAAAGAGCGGCCGGTCAGGTCGACAGAAGTGGACAAACGGGAGACCACGTTACTCGATGGAAGAAATCGAAGCCTCTCTCTTGGCGTCCGGGGCCAGCTGCTTTTATACTCTCGGAGTCGAGGGCAAGAAGGAACGTGACGGTGGCGCACGGACACGTTGTGACAAGAAGTGACGTATCCGCCGGGCCGGCGCCGGTCAGACCTCCTCGCTTCACCGTTGGGGAGCTCCTCTCCCCGGCTGCCGCGCTTTGACAAGCGTGGGCACCAACATGCACACACACACACACACACACACACACACACACACACACACACACACGCACACACGAAGACACGTGACATTGAAACATGCCTGGACGCGTTTGGCAGGAGGCGTTGCGGCAGCGCTGAACTGGGCAAAATGTCCGCCGCTGTGAACGAAGCCCCGGCGTCCGTTGCATCCGCGCCTGCATTACCGCACGTCGGAGGCGAAACGTAACAGACCGCCACGCCGGGAGAAGGAGATCCCGATGGTCAGGGGACTGCATCCGCTGTCCGGAGGAATGTCGCTCGATGATGCTCATAACCGAAGTCGGTCGTCCCTCGGCGTTTTTTGAGCGCAGCGCACAGAGAAGGCCTCGTTCTCACGTTCAGGTTCACAGAGGACACTGCAAAGTGACTTCGGGAGAGTTGCCATTTTTGTTCTCGTTCCCAGCAAGCGTCACAACTACGCCGGAACTCAACCGCTCAGTCAGCAAGCACGACACAACCCTCACTAAGCCATGTCAGGCTCTTTCCCCTTTCATACTACTGCCTAGTTCCTTACAGTAGTCTAGCAGCACTCGGAACGCGTCCACAAATTGGAAAATTGCACTAGAAAGCATGTCATGACTTTGAAACACTAAACAAAAGCAATATGTTAAAAATCCTGCCTCAGGAAGACAAACATCAGTAACAAATAACTTTGACGCTGATTCCCACGTTAGGGGCTTCGACTTAAGCCATCGGCGTTACCGTTGAGACTCCCCTTTTTGTAACGCACCTCAAAGGAATATTGTTGCAAAGCGATGCTCCAGCGCAGGAGGCGGCCATTTTTGGAAGAGATGGTCTGCAGCCATTGGAGAGGGCAGTGATCCGTCTCAATGATAAACCTCGAGCCGGCTAGGTAGCATGACAATTTCTGAACGGCCCATACGAGACACGCACACTCTTTCTCGGTGGCGCTGTACGCCTGCTCACGACTGGTCAGCTTACGACTAGCATACAGGACGGGGTGTTCCACTTCTCCATTTTCCCGTTGGCACAGTACAACGCGCATGCCTCGCTCACTAGCATTGCACTGAACAACGAACCCTTTTGTGTAGTCTGGCGATCGTAGCACAGGCTGGCTTGTTAGGGCGCTCTTTAGGGCGTTAAAAGCTCTTTCCCTTGTCTCGTCCCAGATGACTGTTTGGGGCTCTGTTTTTCTTAGAGCATCCGTCAGGGGAGCCGCGATAGCAGAGTACCTGGGGATGTACCTCTGATAGTAGCCGGCGACACCTAAGAACGACCGAATATCAGTCTTCGTGCGCGGTTGCGGGAAGACTCGCACAGCGGCCACCTTTATTTCAGAGGGGCGGCGACGACCCCGTCCAATCACGCGACCGAGGTAGACAACCTCGGCCTGTGCTAACTGGCACTTGGGAGCCTTGACTCTTAAGCCCGCTTCGCGCAGGCGGGTTAGCACTGCCCGCAAGTGTGCCATATGCTCAGACCAGGATGCGGAGAATATCGCTACGTCGTCTTAATACGGTAAAGCGAATTCTTCCTGTCTCCGCAACACTTTGTCCATGAGGCTTGAAAAGCAGTATGGCGCGTTCTTCAAACCAAAACTCAAAACTTTAGGACGGAATGTTCCCATTGGTGAAATGAACACCGCATACCTACTAGCCTCTTCTGTAATTGTAACCTGCCAATAACTCCTGACAAGATCTAGGGTGGAAATAAACTGAGCGCTACTAACTTTCTCAAGGCGCTCCTCGATGTTAGGGATCGGATAAATTTGATCCTTAGTGATGGAATTAAGCCTGCGGTAGTCGACGCAAGGACGAGGTTCCTTGCCCGGTACCTCAACTAAAATCAATGGGAAGGTATAATCACTCTCACCCGCCTCAATAACACCGAGCTGTAGCATTTTCTTTACCTCAGCCTCCATAATATCGCGTTGGCGGGGTGACACCCGGTACGCCTTGGATCGTACTGGCTCTGGGGAGGTAAGTTCTATTTCATGAGTAAGGACAGAAGTCCTACCAGGGCTCTCAGAGAACTCACCTTGAAACTCTTCTAAGAGCTGGTGTAATTCGGTTCTCTGCTCAGGCGACAGCGGTGCTTTACTGATTAAGTCACTAATGACTTGATCGGTGTCTTCCCTGTTCGTCACTGAGCCTAGTCCCGGAAGCTCGACCGGAAGCTCTTCGGGAACGTTTACCATCATACACACCACTGCTTCCCGTTGTCTATAGGGTTTGAGCAGATTACAGTGGTAAACTTGCTGTGCTTTCCGTTTTCCTGGCAGACTCACCACGTAGTTAACGTCCGACAGTTATTGAACAACCCGTGCAGGGCCCTCCCACTGCACGTCGAGTTTGTTTTTTAGCAATGTGCGCAATATCATTACCTCATCGCCCACCTCAAAACGACGGGCCCTGGCTGTCAGATCATAATAAACATTGACCCTCTGCTGGGCCTTTGCCATTGCTTCACCTGACAACTTCTGTGCCCTTCTTAAGCGTTCGAGGAGCCTAAGCACGTACTCTACCACGACTGGGTCGTCGCCCCTGCCTTCGCACGAGTCTCGAAGCATGCGAAGCGGAGACCGCAGCGAGCGACCGTACACCTGCTCAACTGGCGAAAACCCCGTAGCCGCATGCGGCGCGGTCCTTAATGCAAACATCACCCCAGTCAGACACAGCTCCCAGTCAGTTTGTTGTTCAAAACACAATGCTCTCAACACGCGCTTCATGACGGAGTGGAGCTTCTGAACGGAATTTGACTGTGGGTGGTACACTGAGCTGTGTAACAACTTTACCCCGCACCTTTCGAGAAAGGCTGTCGTCAAAGCGCTAGTAAACACTGTGCCCTGATCTGACTGGATTTCCGCAGGAAAACCAACTCGCGCAAATATGGACAGTAGTGCACTGACTATCTCAACTGAGCTGAGTTCTTTAAGCGGCACTGCTTCAGGGAACTTTGTCGCTGGGCAGATCACAGTCAAAATGTGTCTGTACCCCGTGGTTGTTACCGGCAGAGGTCCCACTGTATCAATAACGAGCCGTCTAAAAGGCTCCTTAATGATAGGTACCAACTTCAACGGCGCCCTCGATTTGTCCCCTGGTTTGCCCACCCGCTGACAGGTGTCACATGTCCTCACAAAGTGTTCTGCGTCACGAAAGCACCCTGGCCAATAGTACTCTTGCAAGAGACGGTGCTTAGTCTTTTTAAATCCTAGGTGTCTGGACCAGGAACCCCCATGCGACAAGCGCAACAGATCCTGACGGCCGCACTGAGGCACGATCAGCTGATCGAACTCCCCTCCCCTGCGGTCTGGATACTTCCGGTACAGGACCCCATTTCTTTCCACAAAACGAGCATTTTTCTTGGCGATACCTTCCTTGACATTGCAGCGCATGTTTTCTAAGCTGCCATCCTTTTTTTGCTCGGTTATCAAAGCCGACCGGCTGACTTGTAGCAACCTATTAAGTCCATCTGACGTAGGCGCGATGAGCAAATCTGCAGATAGCTCTTCTAACTTTCCCGTGTCGGGCATTTCCTCTCCAGTATCTGGTGCCTTCAACGTTACAGGCTCAATTTTATTCAGTTCGGACGTGCTCTGAATATCAGCTTGCTGCGCCTCCGACCCTTTCTCAGTGAGCTGCCGAACTCTCGATCTGATTAAGGCCTGAACGCTATCCTCACCAAACAAAAGCCCCTTCTCGCGCAGGAGGTGATCAGACCTGTTCGAAAATAGGTACGGGTACTGGGGGGGGGGGGGGGGGGGGGGCAGCATAGATGACGCTGCGGCCTCCGTCTCAAGTGCTCCGAAAGGTCCTTCAATAAGCACTTTTGCTACGGGCTGACACACGCTATGAGCTTTCACGGCTTGCTTGAGCCATGCGCACTCGCCCGTGAACATATCGGGTTCTACGTAAGAGGGGTGAACTACGTCCATTGTAGCTGCGGAATCAGGAAGCACTCAGCACTCTTTCCCGTTGACGAGGAGGTCTCGCATGTAAGGCTCGAGAAGCTTCATGTTCTCGTCAGTGCTGCATAATGACAAAAACACGACTCTTGTTTTTGTTTCTGGGCACTGCGCCGAAAAGTGACCCGGCTTCTGGCACGTATAACACACGCGCGCTTGCCTCGTCTCGAACCGCTTTCTGCGTTCGGCTTCGGCTGCCGCCGTCTCCTTACGTTCGGTCGGACTGCTTTCACTCGCATTCGCACTACGTGTGTCCCCCGTTGCTCTCATGGGTGTGAACTTCGGCCTCTCAAACTTGGAGCCAAATTCACCCTTTTGACCGTCCCCAGCTCCGCGAGCCTGACGAGTCACAATCTCCTCGCCTAGCTCGGCGGCTTTAGCCACCGTACTAACGTCTGGCCTATCCAAGACCCAGTACCGCACGTTCTTAGGTAACCGACTATAAAACTGTTCCAGCCCGAAACACTGCAAAACATTCTCGTGGTCACCAAACGCTTTCTCTTCTTTGAGCCGCTCCTGCATGTTTGACATAAGCCCGTAGGCAAACTCTCTATATGACTCACTTCTGCCTTTCTCATTTTCCCGAAACTTCCGACGGAACGCCTCCGCTGACAGCCTGTACTTTTTTAGCAGACTCGATTTCACTTGGTCGAAATCCTCTGCCTCCTCTCTCTTCAAGCGAGCGACTACGTCGGCCGCCTCGCCGGGTAGCAAAGTGAGCAAGCGCTGTGGCCACGTTTCCCGAGAGAACCCCTGCTTCTCGCACGTTCGCTCAAAGTTAACCAGGAACAAACCAATGTCCTCTCCAAGCTTAAACGGCCGCATTTGGTCAGTCATTTTGAGCGATACTCGTTCTCCTGCACCGTGTGCCTCACTTCCATTACGAGCGCGTTCCATCTCTACCTCGAGACGCTTCATTTCCAAAGCGTGTCGCGCTCCTCTTTCTCTTTTTGCTCTTTACGTTCGCGCTCCTGTCTTTTTGCCGTCTCCCTCTCCTCAATGGTCTCAAGGCATTCCGACAGCTCGTCATCCTCAGCTTCTAACTCAAGAATAGCCCTTAGCAGTTCTGGTTTTCTGAGTTTGTCTGAGACATCCAGACCCAACTCTCTTGCGAGCTCCAGCAATTTCGGTTTGCGCAAGGACTTCAAATCCATGGCTGCTCTGAATGCTGCTTTCTCTACTGACTACTATTGTCTTGCCGTATACTAACCCGGTAGCAACGACAACCACAATTACCAGCTCTGTTTCTGACACTAACAAAAGCCTGGCAAAACTAAGAAGAATAAAGTCCCGCACTCACCAAACCTCGCAGCCAAGAATTCAGCGCAGTCGTTCCGCTGCAGGCAACCAGTCATCACACAGGGCTCGTTGCACTGCTCTCGGATGGTCGTTGTGCTGCTCAGCATACAGTCGACCGCATATCTTCGCTGCTGGCCTCCGTTGTCGCGATCTCACCGCTGGCAACCAGTTGTTGCATCTGGGTCGCAAGCCCCAAGGATAGCGTTGGCCTGGCGGCCTGGGGCACAGCTGGAAGCATCCGAAGGTCTGGGCAAAGGATGAGTCGACTGCTAACAGAACAACTTGTTTATTCTACCATCGCAAAAGAGCGGCCGGTCAGGTCGACCGAAGTGGAGAAACGGGAGACCACGTTACTCGACGGAAGAAATCGAAGCCTCTCTCTTGGCGTCCGGGGGCAGCTGCTTTTATACTCTCGGAGTCGAGGACAAGAAGGAACGGCTTGGATGAGGTGCACGTGACGGCGGCGCACGGACACGTTGTGACAAGAGGTGAGGTATCCGCCGGGCCGGCGCCGGTCAGACCTCCTCGCTTCACCGTTGGGGAGCTCCTCTCCTCGGCAGCCGCGCTTTGACAAGCGTGGGCACCAACATGCACACACACACACACGCACACACGAAGACACGTGGCATTGAAACATGCCTGGACGCGTTTGGCAGGAGGCGTTGCGGCAGCGCTGAACTGGGCAAAATGTCCGCCGCTGTGAACGAAGCCCCGGCGTCCGTTGCATCCGCGCCTGCATTACCGCACGTCGGAGGCGAAACGTAACAAGGAACAGCTTTTTTTGCTCGTTTATTAGTCGATTACAATTTTTTTATGTCTACAGTACGATGATACAGCGCAGGCGTGACATCCCCAAATGTTTCAGCCTCTGAAAACAAACACCTCTACGCTGAGAAGGATGGGAACACACTTTTGAGAAATAAAAAGAAAGGCGGCTGCCAGCGTTCTTTCTAGAACTCTTATTAGGATCGAAAGTAAGGCTAACGGATTTGGTTATGTTGGAAAGAAATCTGCACCACGTTAACGCTTTATGGGGTTAACGTGGCCTGGAGTTAACACTGGGGTTACATGAGCCATGCTTCTTGTGCTCCTTGTTTCGCGATCATAAAATAACATTGAAACAGGTGCCATCGCAGTAGCACCACTCGAGAAGATCCCGACAGGCTTTGAAAAAAAGAAAAGAAAAACTTAGATCGTAGCTTTAGTGCAACCAGCGCAAGGGAAGCGAGAAAGAACCCTTTAAAAAATAACGTTCCTTAGCGATTTCGGTATTTTATATTTTTATTTTCGTCGTCTTTAGTTTCCTCCAACGTTTTTCCCATTTTTTTCGGTCATTTCTTTAGGTGCTTCCGCATCCTAGTTGCGACCGTTGTTTTTACTACAGCGCTTGCCGCACCCTCGATTCCCTGTGCAAAAGGCACACAAAATGGTGAACAACAATGACATGGAGGAAAGCTCAATAGACGCGCATCAACGCGCGTCTCCGTCTATACTCTCGGCTGGTGGCGCATCTCTCCGTAGTCCCTTGAGAATGGAGCCCGATTCCCCAGCAGACAAGAAAACTCTCAGATAAAACAAAACAAAAAGGAAAGAAAAAGAAACCAAGAACAAAATATAAACACGCCCTCAAAACTTTGGGAAAGTGTTTGCACTTGGGCAAGTTTACGTGACGAAGCTGTCGTGTCTGGAGCGCGCGCATATACGCAAGATTAACACACGCGCGCACGCACGCACGCACGCACACACACACACACACACACACACACACACACACACACACACACACACACACACACACACACACACACACACACACGCGCGCGCGCGCGCGTACAGCCACACGCGCGCGCACGCACACACACACACACACGCACACACACACACATACATGTACAGCTACACGCCGAGACAGCGATACTCTCTCCAGGCGACGGAGCAGAACGCCAGCATCGAGGGGCTTAGTGCGCCTTCTCGCATATTGCGAGTTGTTGAACGGGACGAAAAAGAAAAAAAGGCTGATAATAAAGAAAATGCTGCAGAGTTAGAGTAGAGAGCTAAGTCCATTCAAGAGCGAACGCAAATTGAAAGACGTGCACGGAGTGGCAAACGCCCACACAGACCAAGTAAATATGCAAACAACCCGCTGAACGTGCGTCGATACGGCGGCAAAACATGTCACGCATCGAAACGAATATTTCAGGCACGAGTGAAAAAGTGAAAATTAAAAAAGCGTTTCCAGAGAGACATAGAGGGAAGAACTTTACTCGAAGTAAAGCCTTTACGCACGGCGACAAGGAGGGTATAGGATAGCCAGGGGAACGCAGAGAGCCTGAACAAAGGCCTGATCTTGGTTTCCCAGGCAAAGACGGTGCGCAGGTGAAAGAAGAAAATAAAAGTAAGATCAACACCGAGACAAGACAAGTAGCATCAAGACAACGCATAACCGGGCGTTGTTTTCCCTTTATTTTTCTTTTGCTCCTTTCTGTGTTCCTTTCGCTTTCTTTCTTCCTTCCTCTCTTTCTTGCTTTCTTTTTCGTTTCTTCTCGTTATGACGCCGTAGAGGGCCCGCAGGCGTTCTTACCGACAGGGGCGCCTGCATATACAGGGCTGAATAGCACCCGCCAGCAACTTCAACTCCTGCTCATAGGAATGATTTGTTTCTTTTCTTTTTCGTTTCTGCGCTCGGACATTGTGCTTGTTTCTATACTTGTAGGTTCTCTTTCTCTTTATTTTTCGCCCACGATTCGTGTTATATGTCGCCGGCCAGTTCCGTCGTGTTTGAACAGGCACCTGCCCCCCCACCCCCCTGCCTCCCCCACTGCTTCTTGCAGAGATCGGCCGCCACCCCTCCCGCTTCTCTCCCTCCCCCCTTCCCACATCACTGCATAAGGGGCTTGATCGATTTCAGCTTGCCCGGAACTTTCAGCTTGCAATGTTCCCCTGGGTAGCACTCATATTTGGTCGCTATCTATCCACTCTTTCTTTCCTGTAAATTTTCCTCGTTTCGGTTCAATCGTCTCAGACATATTCTTCTCGCATTTAGGTTTCTTGGTTTTGTGTTTCTTGTTTCAGCTCCACGTGATCAATCTGCCGCTATAGCATCACCATGAGTGCGGCGCTCTTAGAAATAACATTTGTGTCCTGTCTCTTTCTTTGTTATATAATGAATGAGAGGAAAGGAAACCGAGATGCACAATTTTTATTTGCCATATCGTAAAAAGCAAACAAACAATGGCACCAAGGTCAGCACAAGGAAAATTTCCTCTATGGTGTCCTTAACTGAGCCCAATTTTGTTCCTTTTAAAATTGTTGTGTTCTGCTTTCTTCGTGGAAATGGGGCTTGGGGGCTGTCCATCCTTCCGCCCAATACTGCGGCTGCGCTCTAACGTACGGAAGTGCGATTTTCTTCTTTGTTCCATATTGTTTTTTTAGCCGCTGCATCTTGAGCGAAAAACTGAAATTCGATATATGTTTTCGCCTTATGATCATACTACAACTGAAGGGATTCAGACAACTGTACTGGGACAACCACATCATGTCGCAATTGTTTTGGTCCCGATCTTGTATAATCAACCTTGACTTCGCATTATATTTGGTGGCTTAGGTGTACGTTACTGCCTTGCGGGCTTCAAAAATAAGCCATGAAGGATTTTAGAGCGTCAGTAAGATATTTAGAAGAAATAGAGCGGCGATAAAGATTCCAAGCACATTTGAGACGCTGTGATGCGAAGCTTTCGCAAAGTGGTTAATCATATGCTAAATAAAGCGTCCATCTTCTGTAACGTCTTTTGCAGCAAAGCAATTACGCGCGAAGTAAGACGCTCAAAGGCCCACCACTGCGACCCAAGTCATCGACGCGACCACGAATTAAACGGCCTCAGAGATCGGCACACTTGGGTCGGACATTGTCTTCAGAGTCGACCCAGAGCCGACCTGGAGAAGGCTTTCGATAACATCCAGCACTCGGCAATACTAAAGGCGATCACGACCTTAGGGCTCGGGCGCCGGTTCTACGAGTTCGTCCGCTCCTTCCTAACCCGTCGCAAGGCCGTGCTCCGTGCCGGAGACCTCACGTCGGAAGAAGTCGAGCTCGGACAGCGTGCCACCCCCCAGGGCTCCGTCCTTTCGCCGACGCTGTTCAACCTGGTGATGATTGGGCTCTCCGAACGCCTGTCGAAGATACAAGGCCTCAACCATACGGTATACGCGGACGATATCACCATCTGGTGCTCCGCGGGGTCGGACGGCTTCGTCGAATCCGCTCTGCAGGAGGCAATCGAAACTGCCGAATCCTACCTCGACCACACGGGCCTCAAGTGCTCCTCCGCCAAATCGGAGCTGTTGTTGTACAGCCCAAAACGACAAGGCAAAAGGCCTAAGGGATGGAAACCACCGACCGAGCGCCACATCACTATCCGCACCAGAGACGGTCGCCCAATCCCCAGGGTCGATTCCATCCGAGTACTGGGAATGATTATCGAGGCGGGCGGATCAAACATCCAAACGGTCCACAAGCTGACGACAAAGACGGACAACGCAATACAACTTGTACGCAGGGTGGCCAACCGTCACCACGGCCTCAAAGAAGACAATCTGCTGCGTCTCGTACACGCGTTCGTCCTATGCCACTTCACCTACGTCGCAGCAATGCATAAGTGGAAACAATCTGAGCGGGACAAGCTCAATGTACTCATACGAAAGGCAGTGAAGCGGGTCCTTGGGCTCCCGATCACGACGCCGACGTTTCGACTCCTCGAGCTCGGTGTGCACAATACCCTCGAAGAGATCGCTGAGGCTCAGGAGAGAGCGCAGATGATACGTCTGACGATGACGGAGACTGGCCGTCACATCTTGCGTGAGCTGGGGTACTTTCCACCGAACACCCAGGATCCACCGGAGCTTACGCCGGTTCCCCGCGAGCTCCGCGACCTGATCACAATCGCACCCATTCCGCGAAACGTCCATCCGGAACACAATCGAGGCAGGCGCCTAGCCCGGGCCACCGCGTTCCTCAAACGAATAAACGAGAAAGCGGACGACGTCGCTTTCGTGGACGCCGCCGCCTACCGGTGCAACCGAGCCTACGCCGCGGTAGCCGTCTCGTCCTCGCAACGGACTTTAAACGCCGCAACGGTACGCACACGTGATCCCGAGGTGGCGGAGCAAGTGGCCATAGCCCTGGCAATGCTCGACGATAAGCGAACGACAATATTCAGCGACTCGAGACCGGCCATCAAAGCGTTCGAGAGAGGAGTCGTCTCCGTCAAGGCGTTACGCATTCTCCGCGGCGCTGATCCAAGCACCTTCAAACACCACACCATCGTCTGGTTTCCCGCCCACCTGGGTCGGATCCCGGGCGCCCCGCCCAACCTCAACGAGACAGCCCACGACGCTGCGCGCGCGCTTACCGACCGCGCCGTCACCCCCGGGCAACCACGTCTCGATGAGTTGGAGGCGAACAGGGACGCCCCAGTAACCTACAATGAAATAACCAAACACTTTTACTTGGGACGACGTCTCTTTCCGCCCCCGCACCCCAAACTAAACAGGCCACAGGCGCTAACGCTACGCTTATTACAGACAGATACCTATCCGAACCCCGCCACCTTACACATCATCTACCCGGACGTCTACCATGCGTGCCCCTCGTGCGGGGTCACGGCGACACTCGCACACGTGCTCTGGGAGTGCAGAAACGCTCCACCCGACTCTACCTCCGACAAGTGGGAGAGGACGATACGAAGTCCGCTCCTAGAAGATCAGCAATGGGCCGTCCAGCAGGCTCGCGCAGCGGCCGCCAGGTACTCCCTGTCGGTCCCTGCGTGGGAGACGCCCACTGCGCGCTGACATGCGTCCTGCAGGACTTCTATTAAAGTTTTTCCAATCCAATCCAATCCGACCCAGTTTACTATTGGTCAAGATTTAGAACCGCCCACCATACGCGACAAGAAACCTACCGAGAAGACGCGACAAACTCCGGCAATGAAGGCACAGAAGGCCTCGCTTTATTACAGAAATTGTGCTCTCGATGGCGATTATTTCTACTAGTGGGGATATTACAGCGAAGTTGCATATGCCTAGGGTTCCGTGCATTTGTTTTCTCCTTGAACAAAAACTATCATCATCAATGGCCCCCGTAAGCAAGCAAAAAATGCAATGGCTCATAGCTCCGTAAGGCAGAGGCTACAAGTGACTGAGTGCGAACTTTATTTAGGTTCTGAGGCGAAAGAATGAAATCAATCTGGCGGCTCCACCCAGGTCGGGCCTGGTAGGCAGAGTCGTTCGCCGGCGGCTCGGGCCCTCTGGAGAGCTTTGAGCTGAGCGAAGAGCTCTGTGATTCTGATCGCTGAGTCCCAGGAAGACTGGTCAGGTAAGTCCATGCCCGCGTTGGCAGAGCACAGCCGCCAGGGCATGTGTTCGAAGTTGTATTCGTGGCTGCAGTGTGAGCATACAGTAAGGTCTGGATTGATCCTGCTTAGTTTCGTTGGCGTGATGTATGTTCTAGTATGCAAATGTCTGTAAGTGACGGCCTGTGCTTTTTTAGCTTTGGATGAGGAGGAGGAAGAATTCTTCGTTTTAACCTATGATTTCAAGTGATTTCGTGGTATGACACGAGCGGGTCTTTGTTGTCTAGGTCCCTCCGTGCTGGGTCGAATCGAGAGGCCGGACCGCAGACGAGGAATGTGCGTTCTCGCGCCTGTTGGTGTGCCCGCTCGTTCGGATTATAGTCAGGACGTCCGGAAATGTTGCGCATGTGGGCCGGGAACCATGTGATATGTGGGGACATGAGGTTGTAATCTGCCGTTTCTTGGAAGAATATCTTGTTGACGACCGTAGCTGCTTAACAAGAGACGAGGGCCGCCGAGAAGGTTATAATGGCTGTTCTTGAATCCGAGTAAATGACGGAGGCTCCTTTGCAGCTTCGAAGGGCCACTGCGATGACCATTTCTTCTGCTTCACGAGTGAAGTTGGTAACTACCGTGGCTGCGTTGATGAGCGAGTCATGGACGTCCACCACGGAGACGGCGTAGGTGCCTCGATTCCAATATCTGGCCGCATCAACGAAAAGGACTTGCGTTTCGTTGCATTTGATGTTGTCAAGGATTGCCTTGCATGGCTCTCGCTTTTCTCCACCCTTCGTTGTGGGTCGGGTGTATGTTTCTTGGGATTGGATCAATCGTTATTGCCCTCTTGGCGTTTGTGCATAGTTGCGACTTCTCTGGTGGCATGAAGAGGGGCTGTGTGCCTGCTTCTAGTAAGATCTCAGTGCCCCCCTTTGTGAGTGAGAGCCGACTAATTTGGGCATTTCGCTGTGCCCCAAAGAGTTCGGTTGCCGTGTTGTGAAGCCCCATGCAGTTGGAGGAGTCTTTCTGTGATAGTGTTTCTAGGGAGGCTTAGGACCTTCTTTAATCATGTTCTGATTAGTGTGTCGATTTTGCTCAGCTCTGTCTTCTATCGGTTGAGGAAGGGGGTGGCGAGGCTTACATGGCTGATGGGGAAGGCGTGAAATGCCTTCATGAAGTTGTCCTCTTTCAGCCCGTCCCTTGTGCAGCCAAACCGTGATATGACTCTGGTGAAGTTGAGGGTGCTCTTTTCTATGCGTTTTAGTGCCTCCGCGTTGTTATTGCTGTAAGCCCTAATGACCATGGCCAGGACCTTGATTGTGTTACACCTGGAGATGTCTCCTCTTTCCCTGGTGTGCAGGTGAACGGAGAAGGAGCTAAGGGGCTGTCTCTCCCTAGGGCCTTATTTGCACAGGAGGAGCTCCGATTTGCTAGGGGAGAGCTTCAGTCCCGTGTTTGTAAGGAAAGCTTCCTTGGTGTCCAGCACTTGCTGTAGGTTCTGCTCCAGAGTGCCCAGCGGGCCGCTCGAGGACTAAATGGTGATGTCGTTCGCGTAAATCGCGTGCCCTACTCCAAGGACTTTCGCGAGTTTGTTGGAGAGATCATGGATCAAGATGTTGAAAAGAAGCTGCGAAAGCACTTGTCTTTGCGGGGCGTCGATGTTGCCTAGCCTGTGTTTTCTGATTCTGATTTGTCGGACGTTTATGTTGGCCGTTCGGTTAGCCAAAAACGATGGTACGTAGTTGTGGAAATTTACTTCGAGATTTAAAGTGGAGATTTCGTTGAAGGTGTGTTCATGCCTGACCATGTCGAAGGCCTTGGGTAAGTTCAGAATGCCAGGGTGCCTTTTACATCCCTGGATTTGATGTCTATGACGGCGCTCCTGATGAGTAGCATGGCATCTCGCGTGGATAATGATTTTCTGAAGGCTATGAGATTGTGGCGGAATAGGCCGTTTTCTTCAATGTGCTCTCCAATTCTATTGTGGATGGCATGTTCCGCGACCTTCGCTAGACACGACGTAAGGGAGATGGGTCTCAGATTCTCTGTATGGAGCGGTTTACTGGGTTTGGGGATGAGGCCTACATTGGCAGTTCGCCGTTCGTCCGGCCCCCGGCCTTCAGCGCATACTTCGTTAATTTTGCTCGTAATGATTTGTATGGCTTTGTCATCTAGATTTCTGAGTACTTTGTTTGTGAGTCCATCTGGGCCAGGGGCCGAGCGTCCTTGTAGGTCGTGAAGGGCGCGCGTAATCTCCGAGACTTGGAAAGGACGATCCAGCGTGAGTTGAGATGCCCCCTTGTATTCGCGTGTCGGGTCGTCCCACTGGACAGGTTTGCGCTCCACCGGAAGGTAGATGTCTGTCAGGGCGTCAGCAAAGTCCCGCGGACTCGTGTCTTCTTTCGTGTGGAGATGGACGAGCCTTTCGATCGTTACCCGGGCATTACTGTTGGTCGGCTTGTTACTGTCGGCGAATAGGGGCTTGAGAAGGCTTCACTTGCTGCCCCTTCTCATTTTACCATCCGCTTCGTTACACCCCTCGTCCTATTGCTGCGAACTCAACTTTCTGGAGGGTTCTTCGATCTCTTTGTTGATTGTCGTTAATTTAGACCTCAGCCTCCTGTTTAGCTTCTGCTATTTCCATCTGTCTCTTATTGGCCTCCAGGAGGTTTTACGAGTTTGGAGTGAATGGCTGGCCCCTCCAGGTCAATGCTGATTTCTTTAGTGGCACTGCATGGCCACCGTAATTTTTAGATTTTCCAGGAGCTCTCCGAAGGTTTCTTCTGGTCTGTCCTCTTTACCCCTCATTTTTCGGAAGAGGCCCCAGTCGATGTGGGTGTACGTCTTGGTAGGAGTGGGTGTGATGCGGACGCCGATTTCTAGAATGAAATGGTCACTGCCAAGGTCCTCTTGCAGGTTGTGCCACGACCCGTCCGCGTCCCCGAGGAACGTCAAGTCCGGGCTGGTGTCCCTTTGAACCGAGTTGCCTCTGCGCGACGTGAACCTTGAGTCTGTGATGAGTTGCATGCCTAGGGTGTCTGAGCACTCGGCAAGGTTAATCCCTTTCCTGCTATTAGTGGCGTAGCCCCAGACGGTGTTGTGCTCGTTGAAGTCTCCGGCAATGATAAGCGGCCTGTACTTGGCTTGCGCCACGGCCGATGGGAGAAGTTTATTAAAGTTCCTGAGCCTGTCAAATAGGGAAACTGTAGACGTTTAGTATGTAAAGGTTCGTCTTTAGGGCCCGACAGGGAATGATTTCTGTGAGCATGGATTCCAGGTCTTTCTTGTATGTCGGGGAGTCCTTTTTCACAAAGCTGACGTATTCGCGGATGAGAGTGGCAATGCCCCTGGCATATTTGAACTCGGGGTCCAGGGTCGGTCTGGAAACCCTGTACCCCGAGAAGGACATGTTTTGAATGTTCGTTTCCACTCTGCACTCTTGCAGGATGATGACGTGTGGCTTTTCTTTACATGAACTGACGAATTGCGTTAGGTTAGCTTTCTTTTTGTTGAATGAGTTACAGTTCCATTGCCAGCGCTTTAAATGTTGCGGTGCGTTATCCATTGTACTGTTTTGGCATGGCCCCCTTTTTGCTGGGCTCGCTTATTGGACCTGGCGGCGTGGGGGTTGCGGGCGACACAGGTAAGGGCCCCAGAGAAGACATGGGCCCTGGGTCCGGCGTGGGGATTGTTTTCGTGGTTTTGGGATGAGCGATTCGTCTTTCTAGGCGGTCGAGTCTGCCGCACATTTGTGTGAGTGCCTCCTTAATTTCAGTAATTGCCGACTGAAATGTGTTGTACTCTCTCTTCTTCTAGCTGCGCTTCTTGGCTTTGTGGTTACTGACGGAGGCGTTAGACGGAGCCACGCTGGCATAAGACATAAAGGCGTCCACGTCGGAGGTGTCGTCATCGGTTTGGATGACGACGGTCCTGCGTTTGTGTCTGCTACACGACGCGACCACGCTCAAGGAAGATTGAGGGGTAGGTGTCGGTGTGTTGTTATTTAAGATACGCCCTTCTAGCCTCGCTAGGGTTGCCTTGAGTTCAGCTGGTTCCTGTTTGAGTACTTTGTTTTCCCGCTCTAGTGTGTGTATTCGCGCGCGTCTGCCACGTGCATTGGCTGTGCCTTAGCTTGCTTTGCAGAGGCTACAAACAAAATCTGCTACTTCTGCTACTGAGTTTGCGGAATAGCAGAAGCTACTCAGCAAAGTGAAGCTAACAGTGCTTAAATTCTCTCTAATCATGCATACAACATACAGAACAGCATGTCGGAAACTGTCATCATCAATGGCTCATACACTCGTAAGCAAGCAAGGTGGTGGTAACAACTTTATTGAGATTCTGCTCAGTTATGATCTGGCAGGCCCGAGTACTAGGATGGCCACTCACGAGGAGCGACCCTTTCGGCCCAGGCAACGAGGGCTTTTTGTTGTTTTTGATCCGGCGTTCTGAGCAGCTCCTCCCACGTCTGTTGTGAGGGAGCAAGCGAAAAATGCAATTACTCATAGTCCCGTAAGGTTCATGGCTATTTACTTTGCGTGAATTATCTGCGATGACAGTGCGTCTGTTGTCGTTGTCGGTGATTTCAATGTGGACGTGTCGGTACCGAAAAGAGAGCGGTTTACGAGTTCCGCGTTGCAGACATATCTCTTGCGATGCCACACCGACCTGGCCCAACCGACCAACCAGCGGCGTCCGTGCATCGATTTGACATTATCAAAGTAATGTGATTGCAGTTGCGAGTGAAATAGTGACCACCCATCAAGACAATAAATGAGTTCGTACCTTTGTTGAAAATTATGTGAGCTCCGCTGGTCAACCACCTTCACAGAGTGGAATGGCTCATCACTTTTTAGGCACCTGGCGTTATTTTGCTGCCTAATTCCGCAGGTAACAACCCCATCCACCGGAAAACGTGTTGAGGTGGTGCAAATGGGGCTACATACAGGGTGATCATCTTTAAGTATTGTGGAATTCTTTAATATAGCCACTTGCAGATAGCATAATTCTAGCCTTTGAGCATGACTATTCAAAAAGGCGGACGTTACTTGCATGTGAAGTCGAAGCACATATGCAACTAATTAACAAAAATCCACTAATGGCCTTCTGAATTAATTACTTTAGGCACATATTGCAGTTTACAAATTGTAGCCGATGTGTTTACTAGGCATATGCACTTGAATTGCATTTCCAGATATGACGCCAATTTGTAGATATGCGCCATCAAGCATGCCGTAAACCTGCACTGTTATTCCACTCACATTTTATCAAAAGGCTCATTTACGCGCTGAAACCCAAAAGTAACTTGGACGCCCAAGTATATCGTTCCACACATTAGGAAATATCTCCAATCGGGTGTCATCCTGGAAATTCATTCCAAGTGGATACGCCTTGCAAACTCACTGGCTACAATTAGTAAATGGCAATATTTGCTGTA
This sequence comes from Dermacentor andersoni, assembly GCF_023375885.2. NCBI lineage: Eukaryota > Metazoa > Arthropoda > Arachnida > Ixodida > Ixodidae > Dermacentor > Dermacentor andersoni. Next base: position 162,015,361 of record NC_092816.1, on the reverse strand, counting down.
AATGAATTAAGAAGTTAATTAATTAATATCTGTTAATTATTTTAGTGTGTGTTTTGATGTATCGTGCTAGTAATGTCCACCTCTTCGAATAATCCAGCTTCAGGACAAGAATTATGTTATCTGCCACAATCGATTTGTAGAAATTTCATAAAACGTAAAAATGATCACCAGGTATAGGCCGATTTGTTATGCGAGTGCTGTCTTCTGTGGGAGCAATTCGGTACAACAGCAGCAGCAGCGCTTCTAAACAAATGGACAGCGTCGTCCAAAGGGTGAAGCAGTCACAGCAACGGCTAGGTTAAGCGTTGTTGCGCTCGAACTCCTCGGGCGGCGCTGTAACTGTACGACAAGCGCGACGTGTTGGCGCGATGCCGCACGCAAAAGTAGAGCGCCTCGATGTCCTCCTCACACGCCGCTCCGTAGCGGCGTCTCTTACGGCGTTGAGCACGCGAATGGCGGATACATACGAGTGCTGGCAACGAGTGCCTACGGCGTCCACCAAAGACATCTACTACGGTGTCCGCCATTCGCGTGCCCAACGCCGTAGTAGACGCCGTGGTTTGTTTCCACCCTGCATACGGAGGGTGGGCGAGGAGGACAACTAGCCAACCCGCGCAAAAGCAATACCGCCCCGGCGGCTACCAGGCGTCTCGCAACACTGGCGTCACGAGGAGCGCCGCCAGTGCCGTTGCAGAGGTCGCACCTCGATGTTGCAAGAGATGAGACCGACGGGAAACCATCGGCTTCAACCAGCGCCCGGTGAAATATCAGATCGCTTTAAAGCTCGACGTTTACTGTCCGCTCTGCTCGGACCAGAGAATACAAACAGCAGCTCAGCGGGAAGGCTTGTGTGCTTATAATGCACGTGCCTGCGCATAATGCCCACGCCAGCGTTGCAAGACTGAGAAGACATTGCCCTTCCTCCACCGATGAGCCGACCGAGCGCAAATTTGACGGTGCGTCCACTTCCTGTCGTCGTTTTATTGCGATAGCAATTATATCGATACTCCAAGCGAATTTTTGCCCTCGTCGGCGCCCTCGGCGTCGCCGTGTGGTACCGGATATGTATGTATGTATATATTGTCATCCGACGTGAAATAGAAGCCGCATCTCCTGTCACGACCCCAACCCATAGCTCCGACAATTGCCAGGCGACCGTCTCATTGATACAGTCCGTCGTGCGCCAAGAAGTGGCCAACGTTGGCTTGACCAACGTCTGCTCAGTTAATCGGCCTGACTACACTCCGTCCAGCAGTTTCATACGCACCCGCAACCTGAATGCCCCAACGCGGTATCGCAACCCGGCCGAATGGCGTACTCCAGACGACAGGCCTATATGCTTCACTTGTGGCCGTATCGGCCATATTTCACGTCACTGCCGGTCTTCGTGGAATTCGACCCCTTGGTCCTACCACCCATACGACAGGCCTATATGCTTCACTTGTGGCCGTATCGGCCATATTTCACGTCACTGCCGGTCTTCGTGGAATTCGACCCCTTGGTCCTACCACCCATCCCACGGCCCTCATGCTGCTCCTCGGTTAACATATATATATATATATATATATATATGTGCGCCATGCTATATGACATGCGGTATATGTGGGCCACACCGTTCTATCCCTAAAGTTGCTCATACCAGGTCTTATATTCTCGACAAAATTATTCCTCATGAATTCGATAATTGCAGGCCACAAAAGTCATGAAACAAAACACCGACGGTGCATTTCTCTTATCTTAATTCTTCTGACCCTTAAATATTAAACGTGGGAAACAATAACAGAGCTCAAACATGAAAATGACGTATGTTTAATGGCGTGGTGGCGCACTACTTCCCGTATCAGTCCAGGAAAGAGGTTTGAAACATACGCCGATGCGAAGAAGCGATGGTAAAGTCGCTAAGAAAGATGTTGGCTTTAATTAATAAACATAAATGAAATTGCCTGATGGCAGGATTCAAACCGAGGACCCCTAGCACAACGGCTGGTTTCTACTTAGCTTACTACGTTCCCTTCAATTCCTACTGTCACTTAAGCTACGAGTCTTGCACTTCGTGGACTATCCTGATGTGTTTCTATCACATTCATTGCTTCGCCCTTATTGATAAACTAATATTATTGTGATATCAATTATATAGAGACTCCAGGCGCAATTCTGTCGTTGACATCGCCGTGATGTTCCGCATAAAGTCAACGGGCAATAAAATCGTCGCCGCGCAGCGTATGCTGTTTGTGCGAGTGAAAGCGCGCGAGGGTCAGCCGGCAATCGCGGCTCAGCAGGACACTGCACTAAAACACAAACACATAAATGAAAACGTGGAACAAAGTTTTTACTCTATTGACGCAGCACTGGCTCACGGGAGACGCACGTCTAAAGATGATGCAGATCCGACTGTGGGAATCTGCTTACGCGAAACTGTCATGCGTGGTCCGGATGGAGCACGCTCGCTGCAAGTCGACGGCGCTTAGAGACGGATAAAAAGCAGACACCAATTAAGGTGCAGAGGGGAAAAGAAATGAAGGAAGCTTCGCATTATTAACTGATAAATAGAGGCCTTCCTTTTCATGCAAAACGCGATAATACCCTATTTTTTGTATTCCGCACAAAATTTATGAAAATCAGGTTAAAACCAATTTCTACCCGAGGTTTCACCCTTTCGTAAAGGATATGAATAAATGCAGGCGTTACGAAACCCCTGAACGCCGCCCCACTCGTTTGAACAAGCGGTCAATCAATGTATGTAATAAAAGTAGTATTCATGTACAAATATTGCAATAACCGGTGTGGACGCAGCAGTAGCAGCAGCTTTTGCAAGATTTCTTTATTGCATGGAAAACAAGGGCTTATGTAGGCACGGTGCATCGCTTATCACCACACGTGCGGTGGGTTGAAACACAGAAGACATGCGCACAAGATAGCCAACTCAGTCACGTCGCTCTGTTATCACATCCCTTCCCACCTAGTAGTCAATGATATAACGAAGCACTGGTCGACGTACATGAGTAGACCTACGGCATGCTTTCGGAGCTTCTGGCATAGGCGATCTCCACTGCAGTGTCAGTCGCTGGAAGCTTGACGCTGGGGTTAGCGTGAGAGACTATCGGTGCAGCCTCCCATGCTCTCCGCACGTGGTTGCCATGACGTCGGTGTACTGAACCATCCGATGTCTGTACATGACGTGGCCCGGGCGACGCAGTATCCGTGCGGCCAGCCACTTCGGACCACGAGTGGAGTTCCGCACGTACGCGGGGTCACCGTGTCGAAACTCCCTCGAGGATGGCGGCTTGGTACATCCAGGGCCTATCACGTCAGGGCGCAGTCTCGACAAGACAGAGCGGAAGCTTCTGCCCAGCATGAGTTCTGCTGGTGTCTTCCCGGTTTCCGAGTGGGGCGTAGAGTGCTGCTTGAATAAAAAACGAGGAACTTTACACGCCACTGTGCCCTGGCTCTGCTTTCGAAGCGCACACTTTAGCTCGCGAACCATGCGCTCAACCCTTCCGTTGCTTGCGGGATGGTATGGTGCTGTATACATGTAGCGCACGCCATTTTTGCTCAAGAAAGATTGCATTTCGTTGCTCGAGAAGGCTGTGCCGTTATCAGAAACAAACTCCGGCAATCCGTATGAAGCAAACATTCTTCGCAGTTTTTCGATCACAGCTGAGGAGCGAAGCGAAGGCATTATCTCGATCTCGGCCCAGTTTGATAGCGCGTCCACGACAACAAGAAAAGAAAACGCCCTTAACCGGCCCTGCGAAATCCATGTGAATTCTGCTCCATGGGCTTTCGAGTTTCGTCCAAAAATGCACAGGTGTCTTAGGTTCGATTTGCCTGTTCTCTTGACAAAGTTTGCAATGAAGCACGAAATCTTCAATCTGGGCATCGATCTTCGGCCACCACACATATGACCTTGCCAGAGCTTTCATGGCCGTTATGCCAGGGTGATTTGCATGCAGAATGGCAAGAACATTTTCTCAGTTCTTCTGGCAGTATGACCCTATTACCCTACAGAAGGCAGTCACGGTGAAAAGACAGCTCTCCGCGCCTCACCTGATAGGCGGCATATTCTGGGGGCACAGCTTGTTCTGGCCAGCCAGTTGAGACCCATTTCTTCACCCGCGACAGGCAAGGATCACGCAGAGTGGCTGATGCGAAGTCTGCTGCGCTCACAGGAGGGTACTCCACTGCTTCCAACACAAGCACGCCGCCAGGAGGGTCGATGTCCCTCCTGTCACTGGGTATCGGTAGTCTGCTCAGACAGTCAGCGTTTGCGTGATCTTGCGTCCTTCTATACTCCAGTTTGTATTCGTAAGCAAATAACAAAGGCCACCGCAACATGCACGGTGACAAAACAACGGGAATCTGCTTGTCTCGTTGAAAGATACCGAGTCGTGGCTTATGATCTGTCAAGATGCGGAATCCTCGCCCACAGAGGTACTGGTGAAATTGACGGACGCCATAGAGAAAGCTAGAGCCTCGCGGTCAATCTGGGCGTAATTACTTTCCGCCTTAGTGAGTGTTCTTGACGCATAAGCAACAGGTTGCTCGCGTCCTTGAGCATTGCTGTGAGCTAATACAGCTCCCCCACCCACGGGTGATGCATTACAAGTCAGAACTAAGGGTGCATCAGGCTTGAAATGCACTAAAAGTGACTCGGATGTCAGCAACGTCTTTAGAAAGCTCGTTATTGCTCTTCACCCCATTTCCACGTACTGTGGCTGTCTAGTAGGCGGTAGAGCACTTCTGCAACTTCAGACCGACCCTTTAGAAAGCGATTGTAGAAATTCACCGTACCTAGAAAAGCTTGGAGCTCCGTGTTCTTCGGTGCAGGTGCTCTGTGAATCGCCTCGACTTTAGCCTTTAAGGGGTAGATGCAATTTGCATCTATCCGGTGTCCCAAATACTCCAGGCTCTCTTTAAAGAACCGACACTTGCCCCCTTGTATACGCAGCCCCGTTTCACACAGTCGGTTGTGAACTTCCACGAGGACTTCGTGGTGCTCTGCTGTTTCGCTGACCATAAGGATGTCGTCGAGGTATGCCGCTACCTGGCATAGACCTGCAAGCACTGTATCAATTGTTGTTTGAAATAATCCGGGTGCCACCGACACACCGAACGGCAAACGACGCGCTTTGTACTGGCCCTTTACTGTATTTATCGTAAGCACTTCTGCTGAAGCGTCATCAACTGCAAGTTGCTGGTACGCTTGCGTCAAGTCAATTTTAGAAAAAATACGGCCTTTCCCCCAACTATGCGAAAAGTTCCTCGCTAGTAGGTAAAGGATAAATGTTGTTCCTTACCGTTTGGTTGACTGTACTGCGATAGTCTCCGCATATTCTAATGACCCATCCTTTTTACGGACGATGACCACAGGGGTGTCCCATTCGGAGCACTGCGTCGGTTGCAGAACACCTTGACGTTACAGTTTTTCCAGTTCTGTGATGACGTCATCCTTGAGCGCGAACGGAATGCTGCGGCATTTTAAAAACTTGGGCTGGGCGTCCTTGTAGGGGTGGCAGAGCAGCGCCTGGAAATGTTTTGCCAAAAACATCCAGAATCTTTTTGATAAGGGCTTTTGTGTTTTGTTCGATGCTGTGAAGCCCAGTGACATTAATGTTCAAGACCTTGAACGAATCACGACCCAAAAGTGGGCTACCTTCGTTTCTTACAATGAGTATCGGCAGCTGGAAGTTTTGTTCTTTGTATTTGACCGGGCGTGTAGCTTTTCCGACGACGTCCAGTCCTTCCGTAGTCCAAGTTACGAGCTTGGTGTCCGATTCTTCAAGCTTTATGTGCCGTGCAACTTTCAGTTTGCTGAACGTATTTTGACTGATAACCGATCTAGCTGCTCCTGAGTCGACTTCCATGGGCACTATTTTACCGCCTATACTTACGGCCACCATAAACTTGGGAAAACCGCTAGTCAGTTGACTAATATTTAGCATGTCATCATACTCAGTTTGCACGGAGTTCGGCATATTTTCTAACTGGTGGCTAACCTGACCACTTTGTTTCTTTCGGCACGCTTTGGCCAAGTGTGCTTTCCCGGAACAGTTGCAGCATACTGCGGTTTTAAACCTGCAACGCTGTGCAGTGTGGTTGCCCAAACACTGGAAACACTGCCATTTCAAATGCTCGCTTGAAGTTCTTTCATCTTGCCCATTCTTATGCTGCATGCTGCTTCATGTATTTCCTGTCCACTTTAGCTGTCAAATCTGGAACGTCCTGACGTAGGCCGCCCCACCCGCCGTAGTTGCTCAGTGGCTATGGTGTTGGGCTGCTGAGCACGAGGTCGCGAGATCGAATCCCGGCCACGGCGGCCGCATTTCGATGTGGGCGAAATGCGAAAATACCCGTGTACTTAGATTTAGGTGCACGTTAAAGAACCCCAGGTGGTCGAAATTTCCGGAGTCCTCCACTACGGCGTGCCTCATAATCAGAAAGTGGTTTTAGCACGTAAAACCCCGTAATTTAATTTAATTTTTTTGTAGGCCGCCCATAAACCTTTGATGTCTTGCAGCAGCGTCTGCCATCACTGCTAGATCGTAGGCAGTCTTAAAAGTTAGGTCTTTATCTGCCAACAAACGTTGCTGCGAAATGCTGTCGGAGATTCCAAAAACCAACCGGTCCCTCAGCATTGCGTCAAGAGGAAGCTGGTTGTTGTTGAACCCGCAGTTCTCGGCTAGCTTACGTAAAGCTGTAACATAGTCTGCAACAGATTCGGCGTCGTGCTGATCTCGCTTCGAGAACACGTACCTTGAATATAGCTCGGATGGCTTTGGGTTGATGTGGTTCTTCACGGCTTTTACGATGGACTGGTAGTCAGTGTTCGGTGGTCGGAGAGGCTTTACGAGGGTAGCTATCAGGGAGTATGCATACTCCCCACAGCGGCTCAGCAATACTGCCCTCTTGTCGGCGTCTTCCTTGAGCTTGTTTGCAGTGCAGCACAGCTCTATACGCTCGACGTAATCCTCCCATGAAGAGTTACCATTTAAGTGAAATTCGCCGATACGAACGCCGAAGGCCATCTTGCCGGGAACGCCCTCCCCACACGGGCACAACCATGCCTCGTCGCCAGTGTAATACCCGATGTGGACGCAGCAGCAGCTTTTGCAAGATTCCTTTATTGCACAAAAAACAAGAGTTTATGTAGGCATGGTGCATCCCTTATCGGCACACGTGCGATGGGTTGAAACACGGAACACATGCGCACAAGATAGCCAACTCAGTCACGTCGCTCTGTCATCACAAATATGATATATGCTTCTTTTTATGCGAAGCATATTACCAGAGCTCAACACAGCTCCTCAGGCGCGGCGGTGTCGCCTTCAATACCACGTGACACCGTGACGTCACGACAGAGAAGAAACGGGGCTCCAACTCGCGCCGTCGCTCGCGGCGTCGCGGCGGTATATAAGCAGCTGCGCTTGTTTCTAGGTGGCTTTGGCTCAACTCTTGCAAGATGGGCTGGGTGGGAATCGAACCAGGGTCTTCGGAGTGTGAGACGGAGACGCTACCACTGAGCCACGAGCTTTCTTTTTTTTTTCTTTATTGCCGGTCTTCGACATACACATACGGCATAAACAGATACACTTCATAATGGTAAAAGCAATGACCGTCTTGGGCCGTTGCGAATAGTGACTTGATTACCGCTAGTTCATCCAATATATGCATCCATTCGGGTGGTTCTGTTCTCGTTTTATAAGCTTCACGCAGATATAGCACGCTTTCAATGAAATGCTCTCTCGCAGGATGAATAACAAGCCTCTCATGACGCTCATCCATTCTTGTTTTCCACAGGCTATGTAAACATATTGCCATAAACATGTCACATGGCATATCTGCGTTCTCAGTTGGCAAGAAGCGGATGCCGTACGGTGTTATCGGTAATTCCTTTTTCAACGTTCTTTGTAGGATGTCCCACAAGAACATTGCATCTGAACAATCAAGAAAGATATGCTCAATCGTCTCTGGTTGTCTGCATCTTGAGCAGTTTACGGACCACGGCACAAAGATTCCCCTTTCTCTTAGCCATGGCTTCACTGGGAGCGTTCCACTGTGTAAATGGAAGAAAAAGGTTTTTGTGGATGACCGTATCGGCATCCGCTTCACTCGCTTGAGCACGTTTCTTCCTCTGGATTCAACGCGGTACATAGAACGATAGACAGGCACAGGCAATGATACATCAAGTAAATCTTTGTACAGTCTTTTGCGTTTAACAGATGCAAGGTAATTCAATGAAAAGCGCGTATGTAGGAAGTCAAAGGCCAATACGACTTCTCGCAGGAAGCCTCTGAGCCTAGGTCCTGTGCTGTAATCGGAGGACACAACGAATTGAGGCAACGCGTTGCTCAAACGTCTTTGAAGGACTGTGCACAAGAATGTATCTTTCTGATCACGTAGGAACAAAAATCTCGACACGACTTGTCTTAAAAAGAGATGAACCAACCCTAGGCCTCCACTTTTCAGTGTTCTGAACAAATTAGTGCGACTAGAGCGCTCCCAAACGGAACCCCAAATGAAGATGGCAAACTGCCGGTGTATTCTTTGTATGCTGACTCTTGATGCGCACAATGCTTGTAAAACATACCAAATTTTGGCCACTAAAAACACATTACACACTGTTGCTTTTGTGAATATTGATAGTTCTCTCCCACCCATCCTTGCCGTTTTCGCCTTAATTTCTGCGACCTCTCCTTGCCAATAATCTTTGGTGTCCTGGTGGTGTTGCAGAGGTACCCCAAGGTACTTGGTAGGCATATTCGTCCACTGCATTTTTTCAAAAAGTGAAGGCGTGTCTTCCCATTGTCCATACCATGTCCCAATCGACTTGCCCCAATTAATCGCACTCCCCGTCATTTTACAATACTTTGTCACAACATTAACGGTATTGCTTACACTTTGCTTGTCATCACAAAAAACAGCGACGTCATCCGCGTATGCTAACAATTTTACCTCACTGTAACCGACCCTAAAACCCCGGACATGGCTCTCTTTTATTATCTTTAGACACAGTGGCTCGAGATATAGGGCAAACAGTAGAGGCGATAAACCACATCCCTGTCTTACGGAAGACCTGACGGCAATGCTGGGAGAGAGTGTTCTACCAACGATTACCTTTGTGGAAACGCCTGCATAGCACATTCTGATCCCTTCTGTTAAGATTGTTCCCACATTCACGTGCTCCAAAACATTGAAAAGAATTGTGTGTGTCACTCTATCGAAAGCTTTTTCTAGGTCCAATTGTAACATGGCCACCCTACCAGAAAAGTCCTCACAATGCTCAAGTACTGTTCTTGCTACGTGTACGTTTGTAGTTATTGACCTCCCCTTAATGCCACATGTTTGATGTGGCCCTATCAATCGTGTTATTATACTCTGTAGCCTTCTGCCCAAAACTTTAGTGTATATCTTATAGTCTGAGTTTGTTAAGCTGATTGGTCGGTAGGCTCGCACGGATAGGAGTGATGAGGGATCAGTAGTTTTGGGTATCAGGACAACGTGACTCTCGCGAAACGACGGTGGCAGTACCCGCCTTTCATAGGCTTCTGTGATAACGTAATAAAGAGCTGCAGCTATATCTGTTTTGAAAGCTTTATAGAATGATCCAGCCAGTCCATCAGGTCCTGGCGTTTTCCCAGGGCTCAGGTCATCTATAGCCTGCTCTATTTCCTTGATGCTTATTGGCATTTCTAATCTATTTCGTTGTTCATCATCTAGACTTGGCAAAAGGTGTAAGAATTCATTTTCGAACCCCTGTTCGCATTGCGTTTCATGTCCTAAGAGTTCGCTGTAATATTCTACAAAGGCAAGTTGGATGGTTTTCTTATCACGTACTATTTCATTACGGTATGTTATCGCATTTATCTCCTTTCGTGAGGCATAACTTTTTTCATCCGAAAACGATCGCTTTGTAGGTTGTTCTCCGCACCATAGATGTTCTGCGCGTGCGCGAATGATTGCGCCCCGATATTTTTCCTTATCGACAAGTTCCAACTGTGCTTTCGTTCGCTGTATTTCTTTAGCGAAACAACCAGGACGGATGCTTTCCAAGTTTAAATAAAAGTTGAGCTCACTTTGTAATTCTATTTCATTTCTTTTTTCTTGGTGGTGTAAAACGCTGGACCTTTCTATGGCTATTAACTTTGTTTCTTGCTTAAAACACTCCCACCTTTCCGTGCAGTCACTGTGAACACCCAATAACAGCTCTTGAATGCTATCTTGAATTTTTTTTATAAATATTTCGTCCTGCAGCAATTTTTCATTGAATTTCCAAAGATCCCAGTTGAAGCTTGATGGCTTCTTTGAACCAAGCGAAAAACGGACCAAACTGTGGTCGCTAAAATAAACATGCTTGACTTCATAATCACTGCACAATGGCAACGCTTCCCCAGAAACATAGACACGATCCAGTCTGGCATGGCTGTCCCCTTGAAAATGAGTGAACCGAGGTGTATCATTATTGGCTAAAACGTCGCCTATATCCTCTAAATTATGTTCTTCAACGAGTGCTGCCAAGAGGAGCGCACTGCCTTCGAGACGAGACAGATTACGGGCTCTGTCTTCCACTTTGCAGACACAGTTGAAATCTCCCATCATGACCATGGTTCTCTCACACTTCAAGTGATATTCCACGCTTTCAAAAAAAACCTTGCGCTCAGCTATTCTATTTGGCGCGTAAACACAGATAGCGCGGAACTTGAGATCGCAAAAGATAAAATCGCACATTATAATACGCCCGGAATCATCACTAAATACATTTTCCACATTTATACCAATATTATTGCGTAGAAAGAGCACACAGCCCCCTGCTCTACCAACAGCATGAGAAACGCACACATAATATCTAGACATGAACGTTTGGACTAGGCGTTCGGTCCCTTCCTCAGTTTCTATCTTTGTCTCTTGTACAGCAATAATGTCCAGATTATTTTCGATGAACAGGCGATTAAGCTGGTACTGCTTCTTCTTTGCCGTAAGTCCCCGCACGTTAATCGTGCCTACGCGTAAGGGTGTTTCAATGCGTATCGCCATTCCTACGGTGAAGAGATCAAGGCCGATAGATATCAATAAATTTGGAGCTCACGTCAGTGACGAAGGATCACTCACATTACCGTGGCGAGTCTGCGTTCAGCCTGCACTGTTGACTGGTCTTCCATCGGCAGATCAGAAGCAGCAGGATTTTCCACCACCCCCCCCTCCCGACCCCCCCCCCCCCCCCCCCCGGCACGGGCAAAAACACGCGAACGCACGACCTGTTAAGTCCGCTGCGTCGCCGCCGCCTTTCTGTCCGGCGGTATGGTTGGCGTTGGTCTAAAGGTTGGCCTCCGACCACTTGCTGTCTTCACAGGTGGTTCGCCCGCACTTTGAGTGCTCGCATTCTGCTCTTCGCCGGTACTTTCTCCGTGCGTTCTTTTGGCCGCTGCCGCTGCTTTGCTGGTTTCCGTAGTGTCCATTACGCTTGAATCGTCCTCACTCGTTGCTACGGTGGGTTGCTTGCTTGTACTTGCGTCATTGCTTGTTTCAGCGTCCTTAGCTGATGTAGTCTTGCCAGATGTCGGTATGGCTTCACTCGCAACCTGCTCTACATCTCGTTTCGTAGAATTTGTGGCTGGGTCTTTCTTTGAAAGTGGCGCCAGAGATGGTCTCGACGCACTGGCACTTTCCTCTGCGTCGACTTCGTCCATGAGGTGCTCGTTGACGACTTCCTCACTTCTCGATGGCCCCGCAACGTTTGCATACGTGCGCACGCACTGACTTTCTTCGTGGCCGAAGCGTTGACACACAGTGCAACGTGGCACGCGGCACTCGCGCCTGATGTGCCCCGTACGGTTACACCGAAGACACAGTGGAGCACGACCTGGCACGACCACTAGCGCCATTATGCCTGCTACTCGTAGCTGATGCGGTAGATCGTCACGTGTCACGCCTGGCTTCAGCTTGAGGGTCACTGTACGCATAGACGACCCCTTGTCCGTGATGCCTGGTACACGCCATTGCTCTTTTTGGACGTCGTTGACTTTCCCGTATGGAGCAAACGCCGCGTGTACGTCTTCGTCGTGCACATTGTGCAGCAACCAGTGGAGTTTAACCCGGACATCCCGGTTGTGTGGATCCACAACCAAACATCGTCGTTCCTTGACTTGAACTTCTGTATACTTCAGCATTTTCTTTGTCGCCTCTGCACTCTCGAACTTCACCGCCCAGACGTGGTTCATCTGGAAAGCCCCCAAGGCGACCACCTCGGGGAGCAATTTCAAATGAGCCAGCGTGTCGCGAAAATCTTCGACACGGAAAGGTCTCGCTTTCACGTCGCCGTGAAGAAAAACTGTGTTTAAAACACACGAACCTGTAGGCAGTGGCGGCAAAACAACATGGTATTCCGGTTCAACGGACGCAGGCATCCTGTTTCCGCGGCTTGGCATAGCCGCAAACACCGCCCCTACGGAGCGCGACATTCGACGTCCGTACCGAACGGTAGCCGGAAGTAGAATCCACTGAGCCACGAGTACGATGCTTCAAAGCGGTACAAAAGCGCCTCTAGTGAATGCGGTGTTGCCTTAGAAACGAGCTTCGTTGCCGCGCCGAACGCTGCGTTGCTCGACGCTCACCGCGTCCAATGCGGGGCGCGTAGTCGCTGCGCCGTAGCCCATTGTCTTACACCCCTTGGCGGATCGACGGGAACGCTGTCGCGTTCCACTCTTGAAGGCGAAGCAGAGTAAAGCAGGAGACACACGGTACGATTCGGCGTCCGATCCGACGTGCGGCGCCGCATGCTCCGGCATGCGGCATACGACGATTCGGGGCACACGGTGCGTGCATCCGAAAGATTGAGCGGCGCGTAAGCTCCACCCAGATCCAGCCCCCCCAGCTTGACTTCATAGCCACGTCGAGAAACGCAATATAAACAACTCTGCACAACATTGCTTCGCTTTACGCGAACACTGTCAATAAAATTATGCCCCTGCGAGTGGCAGAACACTTCTCGACGGCGCGTTATCCACTGACGACTCCGCTAACAGCCAGCGATAGGGCCGCTAGGCCTAGCTAGGCAGACGCCGCGGTCGACGGCGCTTACGATCCAACCCGAGCTCGTCGAAGAGCGCTTATGTTTGCCAAAACAATTAACACTGTACACTTAGGTAGCCAGTAATTAAATCAATTGGTTTACTCGACGCAGTCGTTGCGAAGGGCAAACTTGCAAGCGAAGCGAGCAGCCTCGCTCAGACGGCCGGTGTGTGATGTCTGCCCACGAAATGCCCTTGCGTCGCGGCTCCCGATCTCGCCAGTAGCCTAGTGCTAGTGTACTAGGCGCTGCTTTGCATAACAGGCACACGTTCGAGATAATTTTACTGAACTGGTAACTATTTCGTGTCGGAAGCAAACTGCAGCAGGCAAGGAAAAGAAAACAAAAACAAAAAACACTGCGAGAAACCGGCCAGCCAGCGCCGCCTCCGTGGAGGGAACGTCAGAGAACGTCACATGCCAGCCACGCTGTCATTGGCTGCGGCCAGACGACGGTGCGGTTGTCGGACGCGTCGGACGATGAAAATCTGCCCGGCTTGTCGCACGCCGGACGTCCGATCCGGCGCTTCGGCACGGCAAAACACCTCGATTCCGGCTGCCGTTCCGGCGCGTCGGACGCCGGATCGGACGCCGAATCGGACCGTGTGTCTCCCGCTTAACGCATGAGTTGTTTCTTCGTCTAGCCGAACCAAATATAGCCAAGCAACAGCAGTTTCACCAGGCTGAACAGTGGTTCAACAACTAAAATAAAGGCTAGTATGCTTCGCATCCTGGGCTTAACCTTAGCTAAGCCACAGCCACTTTTTTAGCTCCACGCTGAAACAATAACCGGCGCATTTAATGTATTCAGCGCCTGCTGGCCTTTAGTGAACAAATCCTCGTCCTTTTAGTTGTCGTGTTTAACACACGAATACGACAATGGCGCATGTCGTTGCATTTATAGATGCGAAAGCGTCAAATGACCCATTGGGCGAAAAAGCCGGCGTCCTTTGTCGCAGCGAAATGGCACCTAAACACGCATTGTCATTCCCTGCGACGCCACGCCACGAGCTGCGCCTCCTCGGAGCAGAGCGAGTGAAAGGGCACCACTGGTGCTGCGCTAACGCTCCAAGTGTTGCGTGAGAGGAGACGGCATCGCCATGACCCCACGTCACCCCCTCTCTCGCTCTAGGCACGAGCGCTACTCAACGGAGCAGAGCCAATGTCGCCTATAGATAGTAAGCCTGCGCACTCTGCTTTATGACGTCATGATACTTGGACCGAAACTTCCCATGTCAAGCCTGGTGTGATGAAAGCGGCGACGTCAGAATCACCGCAGCTTACTCGCAGGCATCCCCATTAGACTCTATAACAGTCGGGAAAGGTAGCATGACGTCTTGGATCAACGCGCACCTTGTGCTGTCTGGGAGGCGTTGGCAGAGCGGGCGAAAGAGAACACCGACTGCGGCTATAGCGCGCCAGCTGTTGCGTCGCGTCGCGGGGTGGGTGTCACCGCATCGGTGGCATGCGGCACTGGCATCTGCTTGCTGGCTCGGGCAGCACGTACAGCTATGGTACATCAGTCGCAGCGCGAAGCTCGAACGACCGCTTGGCGCTATTGAATTCAACATTAATGCTTTCTCTCATTCACAACTCATAAGTGCCGAGGCGTCCTCGGATTTTTTTTATTTGTTTATTTTACAATACTGCAGGCCTGATAGGCCCAAGCAGGCGTGGAATGTCAAACAGATTAGTGCAAATGGGGGTTCAGAAAAACAAGTTCACGAAACAGAGTTTACAAATAGTTCACAGGCGTAAAGAAAATATAACCAATACAAAGAGTAAAGCAACAAAATATGTTCCAGTGCTTCTTGAAAACCACTCGACTCAAAAATGAATTTAGGAAGGGCGTTCCAGTCCGAAATTGTCAGTGGAAAAATTGTTTGTTTAACTGCACTGGTTTTAGCAAATATCGGTTTTTAGGGCATGATCATGAGTGTCTCAAATGTTTCGGGTATCTAGGTGTCCAACATATGAAGGTATGAGCATGCCCACTTTACCTTTCAATATATGAGCGAGCCTATTTTCTATGCATACACTATCATACATGAGCATGTACTATGCTAGCCAACTTTCGACGCATTTGCAATGTTGAAATGTCATTTTCTTACATAGTATGGCAGTCACGCCTTTTGTATCTACCAAAAATGAATCTAACAGATTTCCTTTGTTGTCTTTGTTGCTTGCCTACACCCAAAAAAATAACGTACTCCTGACGCCTGCGGCAGAAAGAATGTTCCACATCCGCCGCCAAGGTTTGTGAGTGGTGGCAGTGGCTAACACTCCCAAGGTTAGTTCTAGTAGTAAAACATCAATACAATAGTACTTAAAACATAAAACATAATGATGGATGGGGAAAACGGCGCCGCTGTAGCTCAATTGGTAGAGCAATGCGAAGACGTGGGATAGATGCCTTTCTGTTGTCCTTGTTCAGCTTGCGCTACAACAAAATAAAATATGCCATACTAACAAGCCCCTATAGCTATCCTCATCGATAGTTCCCCATCTGTGGCGGGTTATTTTTTCATGCACTTTCATTGCCACTAATTTATCATTTCTTTAATTCAATTAGTAAGTACAGCTAATCTCCCCTATGTTGTCCTTGGTGTCGTTGTTCGTTGGTTGCCATGATAGGATTAATATAAATCGGCCCCCTCGGTTAAACCCCGTTCTTCTCGTTATCTTTCCTTTGTATCATATTTAGCTTATGTATAACCAGCTTAGGTTTGGGGATCCGAGATCACGGAAGCACATTCTATTTTGTGCCTTATGTAAGTATTGTACGCAAGTAACCTGAGCTTTGCTGGAGTATTGCTTAATTTCCTTAGAAGCCCAACTTCTTAATGGCTGACGCACAAACGTCCGAAACACTACCCGGCCAGGATAAGTTTGATGTAAGTATAACGACTAAATATTCGTGATAAGTAACAAGTACTATTTCGTGATTGTAAAGTGTATAGGAATGAAAAAAAATTTGGTTGTATTTTACGTGTGATTCTTAGTAAAACTGTTTTTTAGGCATTAACTTCCATGTCCTGTGTTCAACACCACTGCTCAATCTTCAACAACTGGTCCTGTGAAACAGCTCTCACACTCTCACACAATATTTTCCTGTATGTAATACATTCATATGCAAAAACGCTTTATACACGCAGAGTCACGCACCGATTCAATTTAATAATTTACATAAAGTCACAGCAAAAGTCCCAGTACACTGCTTTGTGGCGCACCTGAAGAAACAGGGAACATACATCTGAAACACGATCATCCATTAAAAAGAATATTTGTTTACTTTGCAAATGCGCTTCCGCCCATCTCACTAAATAACAGAGAAGACCAGTTAATTCTAGCTTATATAGTAGTAGTAGACGACGAAGTGTCTTCTTGACAGAACACTTGTTTCTGTGCTCTCTGAATTTTTGGTGAAATCTTCACCTTTCGGGGTGCTTCACCTCCCCGTCTTGCGGCCATGGATGCGGAGCATGCCAGAGGCCCGCCTGGCCAGAAGTCATCACGGCCGTCAACCGCAAGTAAGCGAGTTGGCTCCCCCAGCGACACCGAGGACACCGAGCTGTACTCTATGTCGGAAGACGACTCATCTGACGACGGCTTCATACCCGTCCGGAGTAAGAAGGCGAAGAGAAAGATCGCCAACACAACGCCGTGAACTCTTGCGAGCACTACGACTATGCAGTCAAGGCCTGCGCGCTGGCCACGCGTCATCATCTTTATGCCGGAAGAACCGTCAAGCAACCTACGGTTGCTGAACAGGCAAGCCCTATCTATTCTTCTGGAATGTGCGGTGCCGGATCAAATTAAAGACATCAGAATAAACCCACGCAAGAATATACTCGCCATAGACGTGTACAACGCGAGTGCGCTTGGAAAACTTCAAAAACTCACGGAGCTAGGCGGAATCAAAATGCGCCCCTTCATCCCGATCGACGACACATCGATAGCCGGTGTAATTTACGACATTGACATTGCCATTCCCAATGATGATTTAAATAGCCTCATCAAGCCGGCAAACGAGGGCACGATCATTACGCAAGTGCGCCGTCTAGGGAATACGCGCTGCATAAAAGTTATTTTCAAGGGGGATTGTATACCATCCCACGTTATAGTCTGACATTTTCGACATCCGGTTCGACCATTCATCCAGAAGCCGCATCAATGCCATCAGTGCTTCAGGCTAGGACACGTCAAGGGCGTGTGTCCCAACTCGCTACTGTGTCCGCGTTGCGCTGAACCTCATGCAGAAGAGACCTGTGGTGCCACAGTTCTGAAGTGCGCCAACTGTAGCGGCCCTCACGCAGCCTCGTCGAAAGATTGTCTCCGCATCAAGAGGGAGCGCGCGGTTCTGAAGCAAATGGCCAGAGACAATTCGGCCCACAGGGAGGCAGCCGAAGTAGTCCGGCGTCGGCGTCGACGTCGGCACCGTCGTACGTCTTCAAAGAAGGCGCATGCGCGAAGCGATAGTACCCGCTCCACTACGGTACCACTTAGACGTGCCGCGAAAGGGCCCACCACTTCCACGAGGGAATCAGATAAGACTCTTTCTTTAGAGGAATGGCCTACGCTACCGAGCCGCTCCCTTGCTAAGGAACCTCAGAAGGTCACGGCTCCACCGGAGCCTTCTCCGGCCATTGATGATTCAACTAAAACAGATCGTCAAGTCATCTCGGTGCTACGTTCCCTCATGGAGGCCATCCGAACGATTTCAGTTGACATGGGAACACCGTCTGCCCGAAGCGCACTTAAAGTGCTGGACGCCATAAGCCCAGTGCTTGAATCCGTCAACTAGAAAGATGGCTACCCATACCCCATCCTTCCGAAAAGAAGTCAAGGCAACGTCCATCATCTAGTGGAACGCCAGAGGGCTAAAATCACGAATTTGAGATTTCCGTCAGTATGTGTACGCCAATGTGTTTCCACTCATCGTCATTTGTGAGCCCAACTTGTCGAAACCAATCAGACTGTCAGGGTACGAATGTATCATGTCATGAACAAATGGTGCATGCAGCAAAATCATCGTTTTTGTTCGTCGTGAACTCACCTATGTTTTGCAACCAATTGCGCCCCACGACAATCAGTACATATTATGCATCACAGTTAAAAAGAACAAACTCTTGTTTACTCTCATAGGCGTGTATATATCGCCTTCCAACAATTTCGATACTAAAAGATAAGCGGATATCTTGAGTGTTTGCCCCGCCCCATGGGTCATCACAGGAGATTTCAATGCACACCATCCAGCATGGGGAAGTACAAAGACAAATGCAAGAGGACGAAGATTAGCAAGCATCGCCCACAACTATGGCCTATACTCTCTTGAACGATGGTAGCCCCACCTTTCTTCGAGGCGTGACATACGGCAGCTGCCTCGACCTTGCTTTCGTCTCCAACTCTCTCGCCAGATGTGTGAAGTGGTTTCCAGATATTGAGACACATGGGAGTGATCACAACCCCACCTATCTGAAATCAAAGGCTTGTCGTCTAGATCTGGCCCACGGAATACCATTCGGACTATTCAGTGGGCCAACTTCAAATCTGATATGGAAGATGCCTGCCGCGAGGGCCTACCCTCTGGGTTAGAAAAAAACAATTAAAAATACGATGCAAAACGCCACTCGCATGCTGACGATCTCTCACACGCGAAACGACTTCGACGTAGAATTAGAGCGTTTTCGAGCACTTCGTCGCCGGGCGGAACGTCGGTATCGGCGTACAAGATCAATCCATGACCTTAGGGCAGCCAGGAGGATGCAAAAGAGGATTCAGCGTCGAATGGATAGATTAGCGTCGGAACGTTGGACAACGTTTTGCCAGACACTCGACCCCCGTAAGCCACTGTTTCACATTTGGAAAACGTTGCAAGGTCTGCGTTGCCTTCCGGAACAGCGTTTTGCATTCAAGGCGCTCGCGCTTTTCCAAGGGCGGGAAGACATCGATGTCGCAGAAGACTTTTGAGCACGAATGGCAGACGAAGTGACACGTCCAGATCCTCCAGCCCGAGATGACGTCCCCCAATCCCGTGATTGCCGCATGGACCTTCCTTTTACAATGGAGGAGCTCGAGGCGGCACTAGCTCTCTGCAGGCGCTCATCATCTCCAGGTCCAGATGGTATATCATACCGAGCCTTGTGCTATCTCGGAGAATCCGCAAGGACAGCATTATTGAGTCTCTACAACACCTCATGGCAGGAGGGAAATGTTCCTGACGAATGAAAAGTGAGCCGCCTGGTGCCAATCTTGAAGCAGGGCAAATCCCCGCTAGAGCTCACCTCTTACCGTCCAATAGCGTTGGCCAGCTGTGTAGGAACGATAATGGAACAGATGATCCTTGGCAGCCTGGAATGGTACCTTGAACACTACAAGATTTATCCGAATTCCATGGCTGGTTTCCGACGTGACCGCTCTTCCATCGACAATGTAGTTGATCTCGTTTCATATGTCCAGCACGAAAGGGCCCGTAAACGTTTATCTGCAGCTTTATTCTTAGATGTGAAAGGGGCATACGATAACGTATTACATGAGGCCATTCTCGACGCTCTTGTGATGGTTGGCCTAGGTGGTCGAGTATTTTTATGGATTGCAAGTTACCTATCTGCAAGATCATTCTATGTGTTAACTGACGATGGCCCAACTACGCGACGCTATACCAGCAGGGGCGTTCCTCAAAGCGGTGCTCTCTGCCCGACGCTATTCAACCTAGCTCTTATTGGGCTTGCTGAATACTTGCCAACTACCACCAAAATGTCAATATACGGAGACGACATCTGTGTCTGGACTTCGGCAGTCACACGTCCTCAGATACGTGCACGGCTTTAAAGAACGGCTACTTTGACAGCGAGCTACTTGTGTGAACAAGGTCTCAGCATATCACCAGAAAAATGCGCCCTAGTGGCATTTACCCGCAAACCAATGACGCCTTATGGCATCTCAGTCAATGACGAGTCATTGATTGAGATGACATAAGAACCCACAGATTTCTCGGCGTAATTATCGACCGAGACCTCTCTTGGAGCCCGCACGTGGCCTACATGAAACGGCGCCTGACAGCAACCTCCCAGTTGTTTAAATACTCGACAGGAAAGACGTGGGGGATGTCAGTAGACGCAATGCTGAGACTCTACAGAGCTCTCTTTCTCGGTTTTTTTAAGATATAGTCTATCTGTACTGAACAACACTTGCAAGACAAATATTCGTGTTCTGCAGGCAGCACAAGCTCAAGCACTCAGAGTTTGTCTTGGTTTGCCCACATGCACGTCAAGTGAGGCAACTATTGCGATTGCTCGGGACCATCCAATGCAAACTCACATCACGGTGGAAGCCCTGAAAACGCAAATCAGACATCTTGCACGTGCCCCCTATCACCACCTTGCAACACTCCCGTCAGACAGGCACCAAGCATCATTCTCTAAAACTATTGTCAAGTACAAAGACAAACTTCCCTCGGGCTTCACCGCTGCATCTAAACCATCGATACCCCCTTGGTGCCTTGTCAGCCCCACAGTCCATCTCAGCGTACCAGGAATCGGGAAAAAGTCTGAGCTGTCGTCGCCTGTGCTGAAACAACTGTCTCTGCTTCTTCTGCACGAGAGGTACGCGGACAGTGAACATATTTATACTGACGGTTCCACAAACATCCAGTGTTCGTCCGGTGCTGTGGTCGTCCCAGCAAGAGGTATTACCATCAGCTTTAGGACTGACCACCCAACGACATCTACATCTGCGGAACTAGCTGCTCTTCGCGCAGCACTTTGTTTCGTCAACCGGGAACCACCTCGACAATGGTCAATTTTCAGTGACTCATAGGCAGCCCTACAATCTCTGCTATCAGCTCTGCACCGTGGGCCATTCGAACAGCTCGTGCTCGATATAAAATGCCTACTCCATACATCACATGAGAAAGGACATCACGTGACGTTTCAGTGGCTGCCAAGTCACTGCGGCGTCATAGGAAATGAAGACGCCGATAAAGCCGCTCGGACAGCTATTGAAGACACACAGGAAGAGGCCATACCACTTTCACGGTCCGACGCAGCCAGCAGACTTCGAGTGCTTGCACGGGAGATCACGCTCTCTCTATGGTGCACACCAAGCAGCCAGACCAACCGGAGCAATCGTCAACACGACCTGCCCTCCTTGATGCATCTTTGTATGCCAACTGGACTCCGCCGAAGTGTGGTCACCCTGCTTTATCGCTTATGGCTAGGGGTATCACAATATCTTACTCGTTTCGCATTGGAATGGCCCACAACGCTCTCTGCAATGCCAGTCTTTGCGAGGAGACGCTGGAACACATTCTGTGCGACTGTCCTGAATATAATGTTCAGTGACAGTCCCTGGCATCCGTTCTAGCGCACCTTGACACTAGACCATTATCCCTCGACACGATTTTCCTATGCCGCCGACAGAAGACATCGCAGGTGAAGGCGACGAAGGGTCTACTTCGGTTTATGAAGGAGACGGGCTTGGACAAGCGGCTGTGACAGTGATGTCACGTACCGCGCAAGGGTGACAGACTGTAACCAACGATGTGTGTGCCCTGTTATGTGTTCTCTGTCTTTTCTCCCCGTATTTCATCCCCCCCATCCCTCTCCCATGTGTAGGGTAGCAAGCCGGTTAAGCTAAACTGGTTAACCTCCCTGCCTTCCTTCTGCACTTTTTCCTTCCTTCCTGCTTGCCGAAGGGATTGCTAAAGTCTATAAAAAATGCACGTATTTGCTTTGAGTCATCCGTTGCCATTAAAATGTCATGTGCAGTGGTACGTAGCTGAGTTGTAGTATATGTTTCAGTTTCAGTTTCAGTTTATTATTCTTTAAGTACAATGAATTGGCGAGATACAATATACAGACGAGGGTCCCAAAGTGAGAGACTGCAACGGGACCTTCGGTTAATAATTACAATGTAGATATGTATTAATGTGCCCTTAATAAAGCCGTGTTGAAATGGAGACGAAACTTTATTGTTAGACAAGGCCTTATATAACCAGCTATGATGGGTTCTACACGTTTTGAACAAGTAGAATTAGCCGATGCGGGCGTATAATTTGTTATTTTAAGCTTATCACCTAAATAAGAAACGGCACAACGTGCTCTGTCGTCCAATCTACCGGAAAGTCACTAGTGACTAAAACATTCTGAAAAATATTAGCCGAGTGTTCTGCAATCTGTGCAGCAGTTTCGAGATATCATTTCATAAAATGTGGAACGCAATACAAGGGCGTTCCAGTTACGTTTGTGCTTGAGTGCGTAAGAGAGCGTTTTGTTAAAAAAGTAAGTGGAACAACAGTGCATGTTTACAGCATATTTGATGGGGCATATCTCCAAACTGGCGTCCTTCTCAAAATTAATTCCAAGTGGATACGCCTTGCAACCACATCGGCTACATTTCGTAAATTGCAATATGTGCCCTAAAGTAATCAATTCAAAAGGTATTTAGTTGATTTTTAATTATTAGTTGAATACGTGTTTCGACTTTTCGTGCAAGTAATGTCCACATTTTTTAGTAATCCAGCTCAAAGACTTGAATTATGTTATCTGCAAGGGGCTTTTTTTAAGAGGAAGCTTTAGCTCGGGTGTTCCTATCTAAATACATGTAAAATGCGAATTCGTTTTTCTCGGCAACCACTGCACCAAATTTGAAGAAGCTTGTTGCATTAAAATAAAAACTTATAATGTAGTGACTGTTGGTTTCGAACTTTTCATTTAGGTCGTCAATTGTTTATTAAAAATAGGCAAATATCAGAAATTTTCAGAAAACGAAATTATCAAGTTTACAGCTCTGTAACTCAACAATGAAAATTTAGTTAGTTACATGGGGGTTTAATGGCGCAAAAGCAGCTAAGGCTATGCTGCACCAAACACGAGGTGTTCTAAAATACAGTTTATAAAGAAAAAGACTATGTTAATAATCTATATTTTATGTAAAAATCCAGTGTCGTCCAGAAATTTACGGACGTCACATAATGGGACTAGCGGATCATCACCTAAATTTACAGCAGGGTGTAACGGTATGTGTAGTTGATATAATTTGTGCAAAACTGTTCGTCTGTGTGTTTCAATCTGCGTACATGTGAGTAATATGTGCATAACTGTTAGTGGCTGTTGACATTTCTCGCATGTTTGTGTGTCTTCTTTCCTAAGTAAGTAATTGTGTGTGAGGTGTGTGCCCAATGCGTAGTCGGCATAAAACTACTTCGATGAACCGCTCCTGATGATAGCATGACTTCCACTCCCCAACTATGGGTTTCGTGAGATGTAGCTTGTTGTCGGCACAACGGTCCCATTCGCGTTGCCATTTTAGCGTTAAGGATTTTCTAATTGCGCGGATGCTATCTTTATATGGGAGTGTTGTGTTTGTAATGTCTTTGTGTGCTGCCATCAATGCATATCTATCAGCTGCTTCGTTACCCGGTATCCCAACATGGCTTGGGACCCAGCAGAAACAAATTGACCGCCCGTATTCGTTAAAAGCCACCATGTTTAAAATGTCTCCTATCAGGGGTTCACACTCAGATTTCAGATGTAGAGCCTTCAGTGTGCTTAAAGAATCTGTGTATATGACTGCATTTTTGTGTTTATCAGCGATAATCTTTTTAACAACAACACATATAGTGAAAACTTCGGCCGTGAAAACAGAGGCGTGTTGTGGCAATCGAATACTTTTTTCCCAATTTTCCGTTATGACCCCCACACCCACGTGTTCTTTCGTTTTGGAGCCATCAGTGTAATATTGCACGTTATTTTGATATTTGTCCTAAAGTTCGCGGAATTCTTGTGTAATGTGTTCGCGTGGGGTGTCTTTCTTCTTTAAATGGGTCAATGTCCAGTCACATAACGGTTCAAAATCGTACCACGGGGGCAAACGCTGTGGCTTTCTGGCAACCTCGAGGACTTCGCAAGGAATGTCATAATCCCGGACATATTCCTCATATCGCAGGACAAGCGGTTTGATCATGTTCGGTTTATTTGTATAGTGTAGGCGTGAGTTGCATTGTGTGAGGATGTTGTAGCATATGTGTTGTGGTGATGACTGAATTCTTAGCACGTAGGAAAAAGTGAGTAATGCTCTGCGCTGCCGTAAGGAGGGTTCATTACACTCAACATATAAACTCCAGTCGCAGTCCAAGGTTATGTACTGGATCAAGTCGTTGGATGTAGGACTGTCTGGCTGAGCCGTAAACAATAGAGCCGTAGTCTAAAAGGCTGCGAACAAGAGAGCGGTAAATACGTAAAAGACACGCTCGGTCGGAACCCCAGTGCTTATGAGATAAAACTTTCAGGATATTCAATGCTTTATTTGCCTTAATCTTTAGTGTTTTAATGTGAGGTAGGAAGTTAAGTCTTTTGTCAAAGATTACTCCCAAGAATTTATATTCTTGTTTTACCGGCAGCGCGACATCATGCAATGAAAATTGATACTACAATTCTGTGAATTTCATATAATAGTACATCTAAAGCGGACAACATTGATATGTTACACATTAATCTCAAAAAATTTATTAATGCGGAAATACATCTTTTGCAGAACCCTTGTAAACAATATAACATATTCAGGTAAGATATTGACACGTGTACTTATTTGTCTTCATCGGGTGACATGTTTCACCGCCTAACAAATGTTATCGTACAGCGCAGGACGCGCCTGCATGTGTCGGAAGCTTCTGGAATGTTATCGATGCTTCCATCCGCTGTCTGTGACCGAACCTTCTGTAATCTGAACGCATGTGTGCGCGACGCGAATAATGTAGAACTTTGTGGAAGGCACGTGGGTCCCAGCGATTACTCTGGAACATTCGACGACTGATGTATAAAAGCGGACGCGCCTGACCCGCTGATCAGATTTTCGACGATCGCCGACTGTGTTCGCCGCTCTCGTTGTGCTTTAAGTGTAGCCTGTTTTGTGGGCACAGGTTCGCCCAATAAAAGCTAGATTTTACCTTTCACAGTCCTGCTACTGTGTTCTTTGACGTCACCACCACGTGACAATATATAATGACAAATCAAAATTTTCCGCTTTCACTGATCTAGTGGATGCCGTTTACAGAACCACTATATCTGTTCTTGATGTAAAGCTATTAATTTATAAAGTTCGTGATTATATATTTTTTTCAATCTTTCGCATTCTTGAAAATCTTTTGAACAAAATTCAGGCCCTAAATCGAAATTCCGCTCCCAACGGTCACTATAATTTAACTTTCTCTCTGAAATACAACAAATTTAATTAAAATCGGTTCAGAGGTTCTTTCAGAAAAGCGTTTTTGCGTTTCCCATGTATCTGAATTGGCCGCATCCGAGTTGGGCTCGAGCTAAAGCTTCCTCTTAAGCATGTCATAAAAATTAGAGATGATCCCCCTGTATGCAGCCCTGTTTGTACTACCTCCACACGTTTATTGGCGAGTGGCGCTGTTACCTGCGTAATTAGGCAGCAGAATAACGCACGTTACCTAAATATCCCCATTGGTACAAATATACGCCATCGAGAGCATAATTTCTGTATTAAAGCGAAGCCTTTTCTGTGCCTTCGTTGCCGGAGCTCGGCACGTCTTCTGGGTTGGCTCCTCGCTGCTTAAGGTGGGCGGTTTTAAAACTTGACCAATAGTAAACTGGGTCAGCTCTGAAGATAATTTCGGAGCGAAGTCTGCCGACCTCGGGGACCGTTTAATTTAATTCGTGGTCGCGTCGATGACTTGGGTCTCGTGGTGGGTGTCTGAGCGTCTTACTTTGCAGGTAATCGCTTTGCTGCAAGAGGTGTTGCAGAAGATGGACACTTTTATGGCATATAATAAACCACTTTACGAAGGCGTAGCATCATATAAATTCTAAAATGTGCTTGGAATCTTTATCGCTGCTCCATTACTTCTAAACATTTTACTGAGGCTGTAAAATCTCTCATGACTTTTTTTTCTAAGCTCGCAAAGCAGTAACGCACACTGAAGCCACCATATATAGTGTGTAGTCAAGGCTGATTATGCAACATCGGGACGAAAAGAATGGCGACACGATGTCCCAGTAAAGACTTCTGAATTCCACCAGTTATAGCACAATCGAAAGACGAATACATATGTCGAATTTTGGTTTTTCACTAAAGATGCAGCGGCTAAGAAAACAATATGGAATAAAGAAGAAATACGAACTTCCGTTCGTTAAAGCGCCGCAACAGTATTGGGTGGAAGGGTGGAAGCCCCTATAAGCCCCTTTTCCAAGAAAAAAGAAAAAGGACACTAAAATTTTAAAAATAACAATATTGGGCGCAGTTTCGAGACTAAGCTTCATTAAAGAAGCCATTTGCGTACCCACGCATGACAATGACACTATCAAAATTCATTCGGATAGCCTGGAAGCATTAGGAGCATTTACAAAAGATGAAATCTCGCATCGTATTCGTACTAAACTGACTAAATACATGTCCAAACACCCTGTATTACAGATTCTCCTGGATTTGATACCAAGTCACCAGGAGACAGAAGACAATAAACGAGCTTATGCCTTTGCTCGCGATCGTCTAGCAACGAGAAACCTCACGAAGTTTCTGGAGACCGGTTGCCTCAGAGCCGAAGATCGAAAACAACACAGT
Source organism: Dermacentor andersoni (assembly GCF_023375885.2). Classification (NCBI taxonomy): domain Eukaryota; kingdom Metazoa; phylum Arthropoda; class Arachnida; order Ixodida; family Ixodidae; genus Dermacentor; species Dermacentor andersoni. The sequence goes on along the minus strand of NC_092816.1, from coordinate 161,988,715 downwards.
AATCTGTTTCAAGAATACAACAGCAGACTCTTCTTAGAATCCCAATCATAAACACACACTATAGAGGAAGCTACGTTAATCCACCAGGCACATACAATTGCACTAATCAGCGTTGCTATTAAGCACGACATTGTAAAAAGACGTCGCACAACAGCGTGCCAACCTGTCAGGCATGGGGCAAATACCTAAACGGACTCCATACTTACTGGGAATGTCCCAGAGCACTCTCCACACATTTAGGCCCAAGCGTAACTGTCTAGCTCTTCATATTGGTGGTGTCTGTCTGAAGCCGCGAAGCAAGCGAACGAGGAAGGCGCCTTGGAGGTAAAAAAAAAATCGCACGGCAGGGAAAGTACGAAGGAGCGCGAGAGCGCGGCAAAATAACGCCACCTAGAGGAATGTGTAGGTAATGTTTAGCGAAGGCGGGAAGGCCAAACGATACGAAGCGTCGCGGAGGACGAAGGTAGGCAGAGGCGCGCCGCTTTGACCTCGTCTGGCAGTTGCTACAGTTGTTGTTCGTGATACAGACGTACTGGGATAACATGAAAGCACCTTTACATAACATCGTCTTCGCGCGCCGTACGTACGCTGTGTGTGCGAGTGAAAGCGTGCGACGGTGAGCCGACGATGGCGGCTCATTCTCGCGAGCTCAAGGAAGGAAGCGCGCCGCATTCCGTCGCGCGCGTGACACCAGGGGCGGGGAGGGAGGCGGGGCGTTGTACTGTGGCCGCGTGCGGTCGCACGGGCTTTATATTGTAATCGATCTGCTTTGGGAGCACAGTCTAGGTGGGTCGATAGCTCGTACCTTTGCGTGCGCTGAGTTCTCGTCACTCAGTTTGCGTTGAAGCGAAAACAGCATCAAGGTCGCGTCACTCACTGCTGCTGCCGCGATTCCTCACGCCATAGTTTTGACAGCGAGCATCCGCAGTCATCGAGTGTGATGTGTTCATGTCTGCCCGAATTTAGCTAGTAAGCGAATGTTTACAAGAAGGCGTTCTACTCCGGCTGCTGCTGCATATGGCGTGGCCGCGCAAGTCCCGTCTTGAATACGATCTGCGTTGCACACAGTCTAGCCATCTAGACGCACTGAGTGCCGATATCTTCGTGTGTGCTATAGCACCCATACGCTTGCGCAGCACCTGCGTTCACTAAGTGAAACGTCACGGAACATTTTTAATTCGCTCGAACAACTCCCCCCCTCCCCCCCCCCCTTCTTCCTTTGCCTACATCTGGGAGAGTAGGAATACTCTACCGCAAGAGCTGCTCTCTATATGGCCGTTGTTGGTACCCCAAATCAAACACATATTGGATCCAGACAAATTGACTTAGCATCGCCACCAAGATCAAGGACTCAGATGGACTCCAGCAGCAACTCGCACAAAGAGTCGCCATAAAATAAAGCTTCTATATCTCTCTCGTTCAAATCTACCCACGTTCGGACAACCTTAATCATAACTGCCACGTTTCTTTACGTTAACGGGAAGGAAATGGGTGATATGGTTCACTGGAGGCGTAATATATATATATATATATCTCAGCGATAATCGAGTGCAGAATATTGTTTGTGTTTCCTTTAACAGTGGACCGTTCTGTACACGGTGTAAGTGCTCGAATCAATGGCCCTCACTCGACCGCGGCGTGCAGAGACTCCCGCCAAAACTGCACGTGTTTTGTTCGACCGACGGGACAGAGCAGTCAGTAGACTCAGGGGGCCTCTCGAGACCGGGAGCGTGCGCCGACGGCTAGGGGGTGTCATCATGTTGACGAGCGCGTAAAGGCGTGTCGAAAAGGGCCAATAAAGCCCGTCGCACCAGCCTAACCAGCCAACGTACCCTGGCCCGACAGATGGCGCCCTCAAGCACAGGGCGTCACAGGCGTCCAGCAGGGAGGCCCAGACACTTTCTTTCATTGTGGCACACTGCACACTCACATCTCTAGCTGACAGAGGGCTGGCTTCGAGACGTTCTGTCCGACGAAAGGGGCAGTGTGCACTTGTGGAAGCACATGAATGTCTTAGTTGTTGGTATGGAGGGGCACAATAAATGATAATGTCTAGCTGCGGAGTAACTCCCGGTGCTGAAATCGCAATTTGGTAGCTCTTAAATCAGTGCGGGATTCAGCGCCGCGAGACAGTCGACAGATAGAAATGTATGGCAGACGACGTGGAGGAAGAAATGAAGAGTTCATCTTTCGTTCCCCGATGCTTTCGTGGATCCATTCCACTGTTCTCCGGCTGTTTACAGACGACAGATCAGTTAACATATTCGTAACAATTAGACATATGCAAGCAGATTTGTGGAGCTTATACTTGCAGGTTCATCGGAGCTTTCCTAACAGGTTGCTTGCAGTCGAAGGACGTGATCAGAACCACATGATCATACACATGGTCTGGTTTATTGAAGGGCTAGCGACTGCTTGCAACTATGTGACAAGGAGAACACACCAACTGCACAAAACCTGTCTCTCCCATAGTACCCGAAGGAGTCGTTGTCGGATATCCTTGCTTAGTGCTCCGTGTCGTGTTTAGGCGTCTCAGAAGAGCTCACATATTAGCACCGAAGTAAACCTATGCCCAAGCGATAAGTTCTGGTAAATTGATTGTTTGGCTTTCATTCCAAGCAATAATTTGAGGAACCACAGGACTGTGGAAAACGCAGCAGGTTGAGCCTCCTTGACCTGCCCTCTTGAACCATGAAAATGTGCACTTTTCGTCGCGCTATATTAGAAAACATATAGATGTTAGCTTAATGCTAATTCTAATTTTACGATCAGGCTGCCGTCCTGTCGCATTTTCATCCTTGCGCGGCATTTGCTTATTCGTGTCTGCCCGCCACTTTGCGCAAGCTTACCATAGTCATTTGCTATGATTTGGGTGTTTGCTTCGGCATATTTAGCACAGAGTAAGAAGCCGACGCTTAGGCAACAAATGATGCCATGTTGAAGAGAAGGACAGACGACGAAGACAAGAGCACGCCGCCCGGCACGCGCACAGACTCTCCTAAGCACGTGCAAGCACGCATACATCGGAGGCGTCAATGGCTCTCGCCAGTCCGAGCACGCGCTCGTCGACGCAAAGGCACACTGTCAGCGTCCTGCCCTCTTTAGTCTACGACGGCTCGCAGCCGGGGCCGCTGGGCGCGGGTCGTGTCACGTAAACAGTGCCGCGAAGTCTCTCCTACTCGAGTGCCGTCCGGAAGGCCTCGTTGAAAGGCCGTCGCAGGCGCCAGCGTTGTCCAGTGACAGCGGGGAAAGGACTCTCCTCTCTTTCGGCACTGCCCCCCTTGTTGACAGAAGGGGCCCCGCCGGGAAGAGGACTGCCCGAGGGCCGACGCCCACGGCGTATCAATGTCCGTTTGTCTGGTTATCCCCGCTCCCCCTCCTCTCTGTATATCTTCACACGCACGCACAAACACAAACGCGCGCGCGCACACCAACGCAGCCGGTCTGCGTCGGGCGGTCTCTCCCACGCGGCTATGTGTGTCCTGGACAAACACGGCTCGCCGAGTGCTTGCGCGACAGACAGCGGCCGACCGAACGCCGCACGATGAGAAGGGAATCGAACGTGGCCGGCCACAGGAGCGCTCAGCGAGGTTACCTTCTCTCTCTCTCGCTTTCTCCCTATCCATCCCAGCTTCCTTCCCCCACTGCGAATGGGATCCTTGCGCCGGCGCTTTTGGGAACACACTGATCCCTTTTCGAACTCGCTCCTTTGGTCTCGACAGAAGGCATTGATATCGAGCTCTGCGAACGAAGCAGTACATACGGGCGAATAAAAAAAAGAGAGAGTGGGTCAGGATGATGCCGAGGCTCGGGCCCCTGCTGACTTCGATAACGAGATAAGAATCGTGTTCCTCGCCTCGTTACATCACTCGCTCCCCCGCAGCACCGTTGGCTCAAGCCGCGACTGCGTGTGTCTTTGCCGTTAGGTGTCCGTCTGCTCTGTGTGCCTTCGTGCGGTGCCGCGCCGGGCTTTCAAGGCAAACAAAACGGCTTGGAGCCGGTTTATGCGCCACTTTATTCGCACCTTCGTTGCATCGTCTCGTAAGTTTTCGAACCTTGCAAGACATCCAAGTTGCATGGCAGCGATTTTCACGTAGTTTTCCACCTTTACTGAAATTGCATTTACCGAGACCTTGAACATTGTTCCGTGGTCGTCGCGGAATGCGCTGACGCTCCATTTGATTTATGGTGAGCTAAATAAACCTCAAAATTAATATACACCCGACCGCCTTTAGAACGAACGCCTCTAGAACAAAATTACCTGCACAACGAAGGTTTCCGTATGTCGCGGCCCAATTTCTATCTTTCATATGCATCGTGAACGTCTCGACAGCAAAGACCCCTGCAACGTATTTACCTGTACAACGAAGGAATGCAGGCGTCTCCGGCGACTAATTTCTGGATCGCCGATGAATTAACGTATACTGGTTCCGCCACTGCGCTCCTCAGGCGCCACAGAGCTGGGGTCAGCGCTATAGCTGCGTGCTTGACGAGCGTGCCAATCACAACGTGTATCTTAGTCCTGCTGAAGAGCTCACTTGATGGCCCAACTCGTAAGCCAATTGTTGCCACACAACAGCGGGTGTCATGGCTGACGAATGCGTCACGGTTGACGACGACGGGTGTTGTTCATAAATCACGACACCGTGCAAACAATCAGTTACGAAGAGAACGCGTGTGTCAACGAAAGCGTAAGTCATAAACGGCCTACAGACGAAGCAAGCAACCCTGACAAGGGAGGAAATACTGGAATTAGACTCTCAGGAGCTGCACTTTTCATCGCTCCCGGGTTATGTCGGGGAGCATGCTGCGAGCCTCGATGCCATATGGTCGGTCCAGAAGAACTTGTAGATAGACTCGATTCACTATATATCTCTTGAATTCACGTTAAATAGAGGTCTTATTGCACTGGACCTGCTTAGCGTGCCCGATAGGAAATGGCACGGTGCACGATCTTTAGAACATATGTAGCTTAGAAGAACTTGCTGTTGGGCGAATTGGTGCATATTTGCAAACAGCCCGAATGATGTGACCTGTGCAACTAAGGATATTGTACGTCGCGAGCGCTTCGTTACAAAGGCGGTTGATTGTTGTTAGTTTTAGTCAGTCATGTACTTCATTAGCCAAACGTCAATGTATCTTTTAGTGCATATTGAAACATACCTGTATACTTATGCTTACATTCAGATTTCTTCTCAGGCGCGCTTCCGGCATTGACGGGCTCCATCTTTGCAATTGCACCATGTACTGTAATGTAATTTATTCTGCCGTTATTTGTGAGCCTGTAAGCGGATCATTAGTAAAGTCACCTCTTCCACGCCAGTCAGGCGTCGTTGCAGTCTTCTGGCAGCAGGAACATAGGGGACGAAAAGGACAACATGGCTGAAGTGCATGACCATTACGTGCCCATACCTTCCGCGTTCTATGTGGCAAAGCTAAACTAGTCATCGTGTCACGCCCGTTCTTCCAGCTAAACGAGCCCACAAATGGCAGAAGTGAGCAATTTGCCATTAGTGACTCCCGAAGAACATACTGGAAACGACAATCGAAAAAAAAGAAGAGCAGCTCGTGTTCTATACCAGATTTCCAAGCATGCCTACTTGAGCAACATTGTCCTTCTATCCTTCGTATTCTGCATATAGCTTTCTGCAATGAACGAAAAAAAAAAGACAACTTCAGCGAGCAGTTAATGCACGACGGAGTTTTGGCATTGGGCTGAGATTTACTTTGACCATGCAGTCAATGCTGGAAGTTGAGGAAATATAGACAACAGAGATTTACTGCTTGGAAAAGTACTGATTATGACATGTTTGACGGCGATTTCCTAGACGCCTACGGTAAGCTGTCGTAGTTGTACAAGACCCTCACGCAGCAGAGAGGACGTCATGAACCTGAAATACACGCTGGTGGATTGGATGTCATAAAAACAGGGTGCCTGAATCTCAAGTAGGTAGTGAACTGAACATAAACAGCGCAAAGTCAGCACGGAGACGAAAACGAGGCGGGAAGAGCGCCGACTTCCGACAGACGATTTATTTACTAGCCCAGTCAGCCAGCTTACTTAGCTAGTGAACGTAGTCTTTCGTTATGGGTCGTTTCGGCTGACAGGTATTGTGAACAAAAACAGAACTCGTTTGACCTTTTGTGTGCTTATGAAAGAAACTTCACGAGGCGTACCCCAAGTTGTCACTGAGGTCATACTAACAATGGTCCAACACTGTCGTCAAGTTCCTGTGCCATTTCCTTGACAATTTTCTAGACCATTTAGCACCTACAAGCGCTTCTTCCGGACTTCATTTTTGAATACGGTGCTTGGTTGTTTCGACGACGTTTACGGTCACTTCAGAGAAGTCGCCTGTAATCTTTACAGTCAACGTGGCAGAGGTACACCTGAAGCTGACGCCGAGAGGTTTTGAGAATGCAATCCAACAAAAGACGCGGCAACCCCTTGCGCCGACCTGTGCAGCTTGCAAACAACTTTCCGACAACGGCCTATGATCCCGACAACCAAGCCTTCGAGAATCTGCGAAAGAATGAACTTGCGGGAAAGAGTGAAGAATGCGTTTCTCTTTAGCGCGAAGATCTGCACGACTTGGCTACTTATTGCCCTCGCGGGGGGATCAGAGTGCGGAGCCTTCCTTTGTCTCATTCAGGCATGCCGGCTGCATCTACGCTTTTTCTTTTATCTTTCGAAGCCTCAGTCACTCGCGTTCCTTTGCACGCATGTTGAAGCAACAAAGGTGCCGTCTGGTCCACATCTATAGTGCTCGCACCACCCAGGAAGCCGATGCAACCGGCTACGCAAGCGAAGAATGCATGGGGTGTCGACTTGTGTACGAGAAAAAAAGGGGAGACCCTTTCGCGTCTCTCTGCTTTCTCTCCCTGTCACGTTGACACGGTGCCCAAGGAAGACGGGGCGCCTCTTTGCAGCCGGGCATACCGCGCTCACAGCTGCGGAAAGCGCAGGCAAGGCGCGGAATGACGACACAGACACTGCGTGGAACGCGTACAGCCCGCGAAGCGTTCCCCTTTTCCTTTCGCGTTTTCCGGAATCCGGCGTCCCCGTAATCCAATTTTTCTCGCTGTACTGACCTCACTGTTCGCTTCTCGCAGGCCACTCACACACGCTCAGCGAATTCGCGTTGTTGCGCGCCGACGCGTCGGCGGGCGTCGTTGAGCGGCGAGCCACACGTGCCATGCGGGCGCTTTTCGGGCGAAACCGTGCCGCCGAGTGCAGCAGCGTACAGCGTGAGCACCTTCGTCACCCCACCACCGCCGGCACAGTCACACACGGATGTGTACACGCGCACCCTTTCCCGCGGCGTCCTTTCGCAGACAGCTTCTTTCTTTTTTGCCCCTCTGCCACCCTCAGTTCAACCGGATTGGCAATGCACAGAAAGAAGGAGCGACACATCTGCGGGCTTCACACAACACTGTTCGAGCACCCTAGCGGCCAGAGCTTGCCCCCCCCCCCCCCCCCCCCCCCAACATATAGCAACCACTGCGCCCTGTTCGAGAAAATCGCTGCTTCCAAAGGCAAAAAGCGCTATACCGTATCCCCGCGTGTGTGTGTGTGTGTGTGTGGACAGCCGACAAAATTCTTCCCTCCGTCAATGAAGCCACCCATAACCCACGTCGGTTGTCTGGCCCGCCCCTCCCTCGGCCGCTCCCCCTTCCTCTCCCCTCCAGTTGTTTAGCGCGTGCATGGCAGCAGAACTCGGACCCACCGCAGCAGTTTTGTACACAGGAGAGACCCCGCGGAGATTATCTCTTCTTAATCCCGCCCCGACGAGCGCTACGGGGAGAACGGGCCCGTAGGATTAGCGGCGCGGCGATCTCGGGGGCGGCTGCCCGGGCTGGCGCTCCGCATAAAAAACTACAATAACAGTAGTGAACTCCACTCGTGCCCCCCCCCCCCTCCCCCTTTTCAGGCCTCGGCTGCTGCCGGGTCGGGAAGGAACAACAGCCCGACGATCGTCCCCGGCCAGCGTGACCGCAGTTGGACGGGACAAACGCGAACGAGAGCAGCGTGAATGCGCCGGAGAACGCGGAAAATTGCCTCGAAAGTGAGCGACAATGGAGTCTCCCGTTCGCCGAGAAGGGACCACCCCGGAACTTTTGATAACGCCGCCACTTGGCCTTTTCTTGGGTCGTGTACTGATGGCACTGAAGTCCTTTTGACGTCGCAGAGAGCGACAGTTGGCATGCAGCCGCTGACGTATGCCGCAGCGTTTGTGTGCAGCCACGAAGAGCGAAGAATGGGCCTGCCGTGGGCGCCCGCCTGGGTTCTCTGAAAAGTCGGGCAGAAGGGAGCAGGCGGGGCTTACTTGCGTTTTTGCTGGACGCTTTTGTAGAAGGCTTCAAAAGGGGCTGCTGCGAAGCATTTGAAAGCTGACCGCGACGAGTTAATTCGCTCTCGCCTTTGAGTCAAGGAGCGATGCAGGTGACAACGCGGTAGTCTCGCCGAGAAGCAAACGTCGCTTAGTTGCCCGCTGTGTTCAGCCCCAGCCTTTTTGCTGCCCGTAGGCTTTCCAGCGGGAAAGCGTGGTGCTAAAGTGGTTCAGGGAAGCAGACGCTGGCAGCGTTTGGACGTTGGCTTTTCTTTTCACTGCTGTCGATTGGTGCGAACACTAGAAGAACATGTTTTGTATGTAGAGCCTCTAAGGTCATTCAGGTTGATGAAAGCATGTCCTTTTTTCTTTTCTTTTTTTTTTGCTGGCATTGTCAAGATAGCCGATAAAGCGAAATTATTAACTATGTGTTACGAAACAGGAAACACCGACCCATAGAATTTTACTTTCTGAAAACTTAAAAGACATTTCGGCTGTGTTAAGTATGTGCTGTTAAAGAAAAATGAGGGTCACCCATTACGGGCAAGTTAAATATGCGCAACTACCGTTAAAATTCTGAAAAGTACGTTGAAGATGCACGTCGCGAAGAATTGGGCACGGTATCCATATTTATCAACAATATGGTAGTCGTGTTACTTGAGCCCGTTTAATGCCATCTGGCAAAACAGGCAACGCTTTTAGCGGTACACATCCGACATTTAAATTGTATGTTAGCATAGGACTTTGGTGAACACTCAGAAGCCATTTCGAAAACATATGATAATACGGCGATGGGAGAGCATTAGATTCGAAAGATCAGCGTTGTCGCCAGGATTCTGTGTAGGTGTTGAGAAGATGTTGCTTACCGGATACGGCAAATAAAGTAAAGTGAGTGGGATATGTTCTTCGTGTGTGCTAAGGCCGATGCATACGAATCGTGTTCCTAGCCTCGTTACTATTTACCAAATTAACCAATTTTCTTACCGGGATTGCTTACAGACGAGTGTAAAGAAAGAACAGCTATACGCACATATAGCTTTAGGAGACCAAGCTTGCAGCACCGTTCACTGAGGATGCGCCTTCGTGGAACATGGGAAACAATTCATCCGCCACTGCTATCACGCTACCCACTTAAAGGGGCCTACAACAGGTCTGGCCATGTTGAGCTGACAAGCGCAGAGCATACAGTGCGCGATAACAATCGTGTCTGCAAAGTATTACATCGTTAGGCGCCGCGGAGCGGTCTGCAATTTCAAGCCGGACGCCGTCTTCCCTTCTCCTCATGGCCGCCGCGCTCCAAGGCGGAGGATGACGTACACGGGCTAGTGCGCCTACGTGCACGTGTTCGCGCTGTGACGTCGCTCGTGGTAACACGTGACTTCGAGAATTATTCAAGCCAACATCTGTTATTTGATTAATATGTTGCTAGAATAGACGAGTTAAAGCTTAGAGAAATAATAAAACACACAAATCGATTGTGTGCACGTTTCTCTTTTATTTCGCACCGCAGCAAGAGAGACATACTTCGGTTTCCTGTGCTTATTGCCACGTCGTGCAGTCACGTGCACAGCCACTGAAGCTATGTCATTTTCTATTGTCTTCCAGCTCGGGATTATGCTCTGTGATCCGCTTGTGCCTACCTCGGTATTCATGTAGCACAGGTTTACACCGCTTGTCAGGTGTCCTCGTGCACAGCGCGCAAAAGCGTGCTGCGTGAAACGAGACAATCGCAACAGCAGGCGCGCGACGCCGTCAGCGGAAGTGCGCCGCGCCGCAATAAAAGCGAGGAGAAAAAGAAAATGAAGGCGGGGCCCATGACGTATTCGTCACGAGATCCTCGAGGTCCGGTGTGGGAGAACGCAGGGAAAGAATTTCGCTTGTGGAGGCTAGACGGGGCAAGTGGAGAGGTCGCCTATGTTTGCGCTGAAGCTCGCCTCCTGAAATCATGGGTTCGCGACAGTGAAATATTTCCATCTCGGCTATTAATGAGCCGAGTTGAAAAATAATTTGCAGCAGTACGCTCCCTAGAGGACAAACAACTCTGATAAAGGAGGTGCCCTTAAATTTGCATGACACCCGTTATCCGTGGTTGATTATGACGACGGCGTACTTTATTATCATGTTGTGCTCCAAGGGCTTCATAAAATGTGGGGAAATGGGGCGGCTCTGGCGCCGTACAGATCTTGAAGCTATAGACACGTGCGCGACTATTTTTTCGCGAATGTCTGCCCCGTTTTATCGCAATATCAAAAGTGCAGGCATGTGTGTGTACTGGTATGGGTACCGAAATCTGAACGGTTATTACGCATAACAAAATATGGCTCACCTGTGGTCACTAGATGCTTGGAACAGTCTTTCGCGGCCGTGAGGTGGGGCCGTTGCCAACAGAGCATTGAGCTACATACCCATGGATTGTCTTGGTGGGCGCTTCCTGTGCCACGTGCAGGGTAGGTGCAGAGTTCTAGAGAAGGGCAGACATCGATTAGATTTCCGAGTCGCTAGCAGATTTGGAGGCTTTTACCGTTTGACGGAGCAGCGCAGTTGAAGACCTTCCTATTTGACGTGCCCATGGGAAACTGTTGGTTCCTCCAGCAGAGGTGGTAATTGCGTGAGCGACGACGACTGACTGTGTTAGGAGTCTGCAAGTATTGTTACACGCTACGGTTAAAAAAAAAGAGCTGTACAAAGCATAAAGCTATGGCCATCGATGTTTATTTCTCATTCGTCACCTCACAAAGCCTTATCAACCGCCACAGTTTTTTAATGCACTCTGTTGGAGGTTTCCTCCAATCTTGCTGCAGTTTGGAAAGCGTGTAATAAAATGAAGTTGCATTTAGTCTGATGTCGAGCAGCTCTAGGCCAATATGTGTTCGTATAAAATGAAGTTAGCCAGAAAAGCATTTTACCCGTAAGTATACGAATTGCCACAACAGTGCGTTAGACCAGGCTGTAGCTAGGAATCTCCTCCTGTTTAAATACATGGGAACAAAGATATCGTGTTTATCGACGACCACTGCACCGGTGTCAGTGAGGTTTCTTGCATTTGAAACGAAACAAGAAAGCAAAATTCGGAACGGCCAGTAAACGTTAAGGCTAACTTCTTCTTTATTTCACTCGATGCTGTCAAACGCCGATGGTTTCCCGTCCGTCACATATTGTGCACCATAGAGGTGCGACTCCCGCAACGCGACTTGTGCCTCTCCTCGTTACGCCAGCGTTGTGAGACGCCTGGCAGCGGCCAGGGCACTGTTTCATCTCCCGAGCAGCAGTTACCTCGCGTGCTGCGTCACACATATATTTATTTATTTATGTATTTTCAATACTGCCAACCCCATCAGGGACCATAGCAGGTGGACATACAAAAATGAAATACATGGAATAAACGTGCACGTATAAATTGCGTGTCAATAAGCCAAACAAGGAACGCAAAGGTACAAGATAGGAATACATAAAAAAAATGGATATCACGTGTCTAGGAGACATGCGCAGCAATACAGAGAATACATCATCAAATGGACAGCAAACGGGAACAAAAATAACAGTAAACACCTTCACGATAATCAGCATGGCTTACAAGAGTTGCAAAGCATATTATGTGAACAAGACTGCGTTACTGATTGCTTGATATGGATTCTAACCGTGACGTGAACTGAGATAATGAGTCTGCAGAAATGACTGAAGGATCGAGGCAATTCCATTCCCTTATCACGAGGGGGAAATAAGAGTACATGAATGTGTCATTATGGCATGAATATTCTGTTAAAGCGTGTACATGTGTATGTCTCGATGCTCGTGACTGCGAAAAACATATGCATTTTGTTAGGTCTATATTATAATAGTTGTATTATCAAGTTAAATAAAAATTTGAGCCGTGCTTGCTTCGCTCTTGATGATAGCGTCACTAAACCCGATATAGCCGCAAGGTTAGTGGGTGAATCTGTGCGCTTATACTTGTAAATAAGCCACAGCGCTTTTCGCTGTGCTTTTTCGAGTTTCGTTATGTTAGTTACTGAGTGGGGAAACCAAACTGTGTTAGCGTACTCCAAAACCGGTCTAACGAAAGTAGTATACGCGAGAAGCTTAGTCGACGTTGGTGCGACGCTTAGACATCTTCGGAGATAAAATAGCTTGCGTAATGCCTTCGAGGTCACGTTGGCAATGTGCGCGTCCCATCTCACGTCAGAAGTTAGAGTGATGCCCAAGTATTTATGCTGGTGAACTTTCGTTAGCATTGTGCCGTTAATAAAGTACGGAAAGTCGTAAGGTTGTTTTTTTCTTGTTACAGTCATGCAAACTGATTTAGTTGTGTTTATCGTCATTTGCCATTTTTTGCACCATTCATTTAGCTGGTCTAGTGAGTTGCTAAGGAAAACATGACCTTCGTAGGTGTTAATTGTTTGGTATAGATGATGCACTCATCAGCAAAGAGTTTGATGTTACAGTCAATATTTCTGGTTATATCGTTAATGAAAATTAAACATAACAGTGGCCCCAACAGGGATCCTTGGGGGACGCCTGATGTGACAGGCACTGTCGCAGATTCCCCATGCTGAAATAGTACAAATTGTGTCTGTTACCCAGTCTAAAATCTGTTACCCAGTGTAAAATTTCCCCATTCCCAATAATTTCTCGCCATTTTGTTAATAATTTACTGTGGCATACGCGATCAAATGCTTTCGAAAGGTCTAATAATATTATATCATTCTGGCTACAGTTGTTATTAAATGCGAGGTCATGCACAACTTCCGTAAGCTGCGTGACGGTTGACAATCCATGGCGGAATCCGTGCTGGTGAGGCGTTAACAAGTTATGAGTGTCAAGAAAGTTTGTTAGGTGTTTAAGGATGATATGCTCGAGAATCTTGCAAGCGGTGCTAGTGAGAGATATCGGTCGATAATTAGAGGGCAATGAGGTCTCTCCTGTTTTGTGTATTGGGATGATTTTCGCATTTGTTCAGTCGTCGGGTAAGGATGATTGTGATAGGGATTTTTGAAATATCACGCCCAAGTATCGGCTGCACCACTCTGCGCATCTCTTTAGAAAATGGTTTGGAATGTCATCTGGTCCGCACGATTTTTTAGGGTCAAGGGTGAGCAACATGTTAAGGATACCAGCGTCAGATATGATTAAAGAATCGATGCGCGATGTTGAATTGCTACTCAAGTCTGACAGGTTACCGTCATCTTTTGTGAAGTTCGAGTGAAAATAGTTATTGTACGCATTAGCGTTGTTAGTTTTTTCCTCAGGAGACAAGTCCGATAACGTCTCTTTAGTAGGGCGGAAGTGGTACCAAAATCGCTGAGGGCTGTTTGTCAGAAAGTTAGGCAGCGTTACATGAAAATAATGTTCTTTAGCTTCTTTGGCTGTCTGTCAAAAATGTGCTACTGCGCATTCTAGTTTGTAACTTTTGGATGGGCATGATCCATGATATTTAATAGAGTTACGTATCCTTTTTACATGACGCTTTGCGTGGATGACTTCCCCAGTTATCCATGGGCTTGTTCTTTGTGGTTGCTTTTTTTTTAACGGAACATAGTTAGTTATGCAGTAGCAAACCATATTCTTAAAATGAAGCCAGGCTGTGTTCACATCGATTCACGGGTCGGAGGTTATTTCAGTAAACACTCGAAATTCGTGCGCAAGATGGGTTACTATGCTAGCGTCATCCGCCTTCTCGATGTTGGGTACTATAGACGTATATATACTACAACGCGTTCTTATCGAGCCGTCCAGAGGCAACAAGCATAGCGGTATGTTGTGATCTGAAATGCCTTCAATAATTTCTGTCTGTGCTATGTGCCCTGAAATATGATCACTGATTAGTATAAGGTCAAGAAAATTGTTTGCTGAACCTTGCTTACGCGTCGGTTCTATATTATTTGTTGAAGGTTAAATGATAACGTTAGGTCAAACAGAATTTCTGAAGAAGATGATGTGTGATGCATAGTTACACAGTCTACGTCTGGAAGGTTAAAGTATCCCATAAGGATAATTCTAGAGTTACCATATCGGTGTAGAAACTCATGAATGGCAGAAAGGCTCTCATCACCCGAAGAGGGACTTCTACAGAAGCAACCCACACAAATAGTAGTATTGTTACAAAGAATCTTGCAAAACACGCTTTCAGCACCTGACACATCTGGCAGTAAAACAAATGGAAGGTTTTTCTTTATCACAAGAGCCACGCCACCACCACGGGAACCCCGATCTTTACGAATGACTGAATAGTTCGGTGGAATGATTTCATGGTTGGAAACATCCGGTGAAAGCCACGTTTCCGTGACGGCGACTATATCAGTTTCGCGATCAGTTAAGAGGTTTTCGAAAGATTCTATTTTGCTTAGTAAGCTTCTTGCATTTACATTTATGATTGTTAGTTGTTTTATCGAGCTCTTCTCCACGTCATTGGCGAGCCGTTTGTTTTGTTTGATTCCGCTTCGTTCTTTTTTTAAGGTGTACTTTGTCATTGGTTTCGTCGTCCCAAACAAAGGCGCTACTGTTAACGTAGAGTTTGTCGAAGGCGAGAGAGACTTTGCGGGTTTGTCGCGATTTTCTTTGGCACTGTTCCACAGTTTCTTTCTAATGTCCCGAATTTTAGGCGAAAATTCTTCCCAATGGCAAATTTTGAGCCTTTAAATTTAAAACCTTTTTCAATATTGCCGATTTGTTGCGGGGATCTAGAAGTTTAAAAATTACCGGCTTAGTCTCTTTTGCTTGCGGTCTGCCTAACCGGTGTATGCGTTCTATGGTAACTGGGTCAAGCTCTAGGATATCTGTATGATATCTCTGCTAACTATCTGCTCAAGACTGCCACTCGTTTCTTCTTTCGATTCCGGTATGCCACAAACTATTAAGTTAACTCTTCTGCTTCTGTTTTCAAGGTCATCGATATTTTGTTCCATTGTTTCTATTACGCGATTCATGCGGGAAATCTCGGTCTGACAAGATTGTACTTTATTTTCTAGAAGGGCTATGGGATCTAATTTGGTTTCTATATCTGCAAGACGTTCTTCCTTTATTTCTTTGATATCAGCAGCAATTTCTTTCCGTTGCTTAAGGATGTCTTTTAGTTCAGGGCCGCAGTTTGTTTCGACGTTTCCTGATATCAGTAGCAACTTCCACAGAAATACAGCCATATCAAACACCCCTTGACAAAGCTGCGGGCACGGCAGCACCACCAAAAAACGGTCGCTAGAGCGGAAGCACTTTCCAAAAGGCTTTCTCACCTGCACACTGAATATGAGAGGATTAGGGCACCGCATGCTAGTAGTGCGGCCGTGCCCACTGCCGATGTAATGCCCGTGCGGCATATATATGGTCCACTCTTGTGGTGGCGCTGGCAGCGGCTTATGCGCCGAACAGTCTGCGCACGTTGCCGTCTCAAGGTGACTTGGCCGATGAAGATCTGATGATGTCAGCGTAACCCACACGTGGACGAGCGCTTCATTCACCGGTGGGGTGACAAAGGTTATCCCGGGATGGTCGATGCTGCTCTTGGTGCCAGGAAAACAGACCAAGGGCGCGCTGCACAACAAGGAAGATGAGAGGATTAGTGCACCGCATGCTAGTAGTGCCGCCGTGCCCGCTCATATATATATATATATATATGGACACCATAGGGGAAATTACTTGTGCTGAATAATTAAAGAAACGATAAATTAATGGAAATGAAAGTTTGGAGTGAATGTGTGAGTGGTGGCGCTGGCTATCACTCCCAAGGTTCTACTAGGAAGCATAAATACCGAATAAAATGGATGGGGAAGCGACGCCGCGGTATCTCAATTGGTGGAGCATCTTACGCCAAATGCAAAGGTTGTGGGATCGTTCCACACCTGCGGCATGTTTTTTCATCCACTTTCATTTCCATTAATTTACCGTTTCTTTATTTCATTTGTTAAGCATAATTAAGTAACTTCCTTTATGCTGTCTTTGGTGTCAGTTTTTGTTGGCTTCTTATGATATGACTAATAAAAAAAATCGGGCCCCTTGGTTAACCCCCTTTCTTCCTATATATATATATATATATATATATATATATATGCGATATCATCGGGACATACCCAAGAGACGAGCCGCCGCGAGGACGACGACGAAGTGGGTCTGTGCCCTTGGCGCGAGCGAATGTCGGCCTGCCGCTCTGCCTCAAGTCCAGTGTAAATAGCCTGTAAATAGCCTCTTCTGTCTGCGTCTTTCTACACGTAACATTCTGGTGAAGGAGAGCGATCCCCGTCCTCGCCACGGAACTCCGGAGTGGTCGGTACATCGAGCTTGTCACCATACCTCCCGGTGACGATACCGGCTCTGCAACTGCTTCGGCCTGTCCGACTGCTCCGATCATCACGGTTGCCCAACATCGCGACCCTGGTGTGTTCTCTGGCCTAAAGCGACAGGACGTTGACGAATGGATCAAGCTATACGAATATGCCAGCGCTAATAACAGGTGGGACCCAACCATTATGCTCGCCAATGTCATCTTTTATCTCGGCGGCACCCCATGCGTGTGGCACCAGACGCATGACGACGAGATAACCAGTTGGGACAATTTCAAAGAAAAGCAACGGGAACTGTTCGGTGACCCCATTGGCCGCAAGGTTGCCGCGAGAAAGGCTCTTGCGCCTCGTGCTCAGACATCTACAGAGCCGTATGATACAATTGAGTATGGCCCGCGAAGCGCAACCACCGAAGAAACAGGCCAGCACGCCTATTAGAGACAAACTCACGTCTTTATTGCCAAAACGCGACTACCACGGCCCCTTATATATTGCCCGCTAGGCATGGCGCAGCAGCAACACAAAAAGGCAGGGCTGCCAGGGAGCGCTGCATTTCAGCAACTTTGAACATTGTGTCACTCCTCCCCTCTTAAGATATATGCTACGGGGAGTACTTGACCACTGGTTTTCGAGTTCTTGTGCTACGGCGCAACCTTGGAGTGCAAGGTGCAGCCATGACAGGGTTGTCCACGGCACAGTTACTTCCAGATACACTTCCCGGCGACTGCTCCTCGTATAGCACGTCGGGTGCAGCTGGGAGATGTATGGCTGGTTCTCTCTCATGAAGCCCATCCGGGACAGCTGCAGAATGGATGGACGATTGCTCCAGGTGAGGTGAAACTTCTGCTCCAGCAGGACGAAATGGCGCTGTCTGCGAAAGGCGTAAATGGTCATTGTGTCGGCTCCATGTCGAACCGTCTTGACAAAGGACCTGGGCCGACGGTGGATTGACGTCTGAAACACTGGCGGGTAGGTACCCATGGTGCACCTGTGCGGAAGTTTCTCGCATATACGCTTTATCTCCTGGTTGGAGTAATGGAGCCTGCCGTGGCCCTCTGTCAGCATTCAACTACTGTTTCAGTTGTTTTAATAGCACCGATGGTTGTAGGGTAGGCCGCAGGACATCCAGAGGAGTCTTGAACATTCTCCCCATTAGGAGCTCACATGGTGGCCGACCAGTTACTTCATGTGGGGTTGTCCGATAATGAAATGAAAACCGGGAAATCTGTGTTTTGAAGTCGCCAGAGCCAGACTTCTTGAGTTTGTTCTTTACAGTCTGTACCACTCGTTCTGCTGCACCGTTGGAGGCGGGGTGATACGGTGGTACAAGCATACGGCGTACTCCGTTTCGAGTTAAGAACTCAAGGTACTGTGCACTGGTAAACGCAGGGCCATTGTCAGAAACTATTACGTCAGGGAGGCCATGCTGAGCGAATGCAATTCTTAGAGCAGAAATGGTAGCTTCTGCCGATGTGGATGACACAGGGAAAACTTCTATGCACTTCGAGAATGCATCCACAATGACTAAGAACGTGTGTCCTAGAAGTGGTCCCCCAAAATCAATGTGAAGCCGTGACCAGGGTCGGTGCGGAAACGGCCATGGCATCTGTGGGACCGGCTGCGCAGCCCGTTGTTGATCCTGGCACGTGGCGCAGCTTTTCACACTGTTGGCAATGTCATTGTCTATACCTGGCCACCACACATGGCTCCTGGCAATGATTTTGCTTTCTTCAATACCAGGGTGACTGGCGTGAAGTACTCCAAGAACTTGGGCCTGCAGTGATTTGGGAATTACTACTCGTGACCCCCATAGTAGGCAGCCTTCATGGAGACCGAGTTCTGAGCTTCTTGTGTTGAAAGGGTTCCACTCTGGCCCAGCTGGAAGGCTCTCTCCTTTCAATACAGAATGCACAACGTGTCGCAGAACTGGATCGTTCCTGGTGGCTTGTGCCACCACAGCAGATGAAAGAAGTCGTAGATAGGCCTCCGCCAACATGAAAATCTCGGCAGGGGCAGGCAGCGTGGTGCTGTCGTTAGGTAGTGACAGTCCGCTAAGAGCATCAGCAGGGCCACGCTCTCTTCCAGGCTTGTATACAATGCGTACTTGTACGCAGATAGCTTGAGAGCCCACCTGACTAATCTTGGTGATGTTTGCACAGGGGCAGGCTTGTTGGCACCCAGCAGTCCGAGAAGAGGCTTGTGGTCAGTGTATGCTTCAAACGGTATGCCCCACAAGTACTCGTGGAACCGATCTACACCAAACACGAGTGCCAAGGCCTGTCTGTCAAGTTGACTGTAATTTCGTTCTGCTTTTGACAAGCTCCGTGAAGCAAAAGCAATGGGATGTTCCCGGCCATCAGCATCTTTGTGGGCCAGAACTGCACCTATGCCATCAGGTGATGCGTCGCAGCTGAGGCACACAGGCCTGTCAGGGCGGAAATGTACGAGAACTGGAGCTGAGGCCACCAGGTGCTTGCAGGCTGTGAATGCATCTTGCTGGTCCTGCCTCCACTCCCATTTCTTTCCATCACAAAGAAGAGAGTGTAGGGGAGAGAGAAGTGCAGGAAGATTAGGTAAAAAACGTCGATAAAAATTGACAAGTCCCAAGAAACTCTGAGGTTCTTTGATGTCTTTTGGCACAGGGGCATGCAGAATGGCAGCCACCTTGTCGACGTTCGGGAAAAGGCCTTCCTTGCTGATGATGTGCCCAAGATACTCCACTTGTGGCACGAAGAAATGACACTTTTCGAGTTTCACTTTGAGGCCAGATTCTTGAAGCTCGCGAAGCACAGCACGAAGGTTGTTGAAATGCTCAGTATCATTAGCACCTGTGACAAGAATGTCGTCGAAATATACGGCCACATGTGGGAGTCCTCTCAGCAAGTTCTCCATCTCACGTTGAAATATAGCAGGAGCTGAGGACACTCCAAAAGGCAAGCGGGTGTACTGAAACAACCCCATGTGTGTCGAAATTGTGACGTACACTCTGGAGGCCTCATCAAGAACCACTTGCTTATACGCGTCGCGCAAATCCAATTTGGTGAATTTCTCACCCCTTGCAAGGACAGTCCACAGGTCCTCAATCCTTGGAATTGGATATTTGTCCACTGTCGCTACTGGGTTGATGGTGACACTAAAGTCTCCACAGATTCTGATGCGCCCATCCCTTTTTACCACAGGAACAATAGGTGCAGCCCACCTGGATGTTTCACTGGAACAAGGATGTCATCTCTTCTTAATCTTCTTGTATTTCTTGTGTGACTCCATCTGTTAAGGCATTTGGCAGAATGCGTGGCTTGAAGAACCGAGGTGGGGCATCTGAAGGAACATGTAGTGATGCTTCAGCACCTTTGTACGTACCAAAACCTTCTTCGAACACCTCTGCGAAGTCTTGGACTAGGTGTTTGATTTCAGAAAGTGCATGTATATTTACTTCAACATTGGAGAGGCCGATGCCCAGCTCGCGCATCCAGTTGCGCCCCAGCAGAGTAGGTGAATTGTCCCGGTCAGAAAAATGGGTAGATCCGCCTCCTTGCCATGAAACTTCACAAGGATGTCAGCCTTGCCTTCGACTTTTTCCACTTCCCCGGAATAGCCTCGCAGAAACACTTGCGACGGCTGCACATTAACCGAAGGCAGAAGCTGTAGGAGTCGCGACTTGGCAATGACGGAGACACTTGCCCCCGTATCCACTTCCATGCGGAGTGGCTTGCCGCAAACGTCAACGGTGACGGTGAAAAGCGGAGGCAGTTCGGCGTAGTTATTATGCCACATGTCGCAGACTTCTGAAGGCGAAACTGCAGCGGCATCTTCATCTTTTCCAGTGTGCACGCGAAGGCGGTTGCTTGACGTCTGCGAACTTCGTGCAGTGGACGAACGCTGCTCGTGAGAACTGCTGCTTCGGGCTTGGCTATCCTTTCATTTCGTATTGCAAACTTTCACCAGATGACCCCGTTTGTGGCAGTAATTGCAGACGGTCTTCACATGCTTGCATTCCGATGCAAGGTGTCCACCCCCGCAGCGATAGCAGGTGACATCCTCGACGTCTTCACTCTATGCCGCAAAGCTGACGATGCTATGTCTGAAGCAGATAAAGTGTCACATGTTCTAAAAGGCATCGCCGACGACGCTTTCGATTTGCTTGTTTTCGGCAACGTCTCAACAATCGACGCCATCATTAAAGAATGCCGTCGCCTTGAACACGCTAAGAGCAGCCGTATCACACACCACATCACGCGGCTACCCAACACTGCTGCTACGTCGACATGTGAGGGTCGACCACGTCAGGCTACCACCTGTGACGACGTCACCCGTATTGTTCGCCGCGAGCTCGAGGCCGCTTGTTCGTCAGCTTTCGCCGCGACGCCTCCCGATCCGCCAGCAACCACGATTGCGATGATTCAGGCCGTAGTCAGGAATTTGAGAACATGGGTCTGAACTCCGTGTCTACAACGTCTCAACCCAGCGTTCCCCAGTTCTCTACCGGCCCTTCTCGTCCCCGGCAGTCCTTTTCTACCATATCGCGCCGCAACCAGTCCGAATGGCGTACCCATGATGACAGGCCGATCTGCTTCCACTGCTGTCGCATCGGCCACGTCGCTCGCCACTGCCGCAACCGATGGCCACCACCTCCTTGGACATACGCCGCCACTTATTCATTCACCTTTGGACCTTCTGTTCCCTATGCCACCCGCCGTGAACCCACTGCCGCTGATGTCCCTGCTCCGAACTTTCGGTACAGCCGCTCGCCCTCACCTCGATGCCATCATGCAGTCTCGTTCGTCTTTCTACTCGTAACAATATCTATGGTTACAACACCGCCCGAACTTCGAGCGCAATTGTAAGCCTTGTTATCGCTGTCAATGTTTCGCACTTCGGGCGATACTGCTAATTCTTGTTTTACACAAGTAAGAAAAAAAAGTAAGATGTGAAGTTTACAACTCTATTACTCATAATAATAAACGATGTTACAATTGTGTTAACTAAGCCTAGCAGTGCATCTGATGCGGACATAAGATATACGCCACTCAGTATACCGTGCACTCTACAATTTGCGCGAATTTTTCAAATGTTTCGTTAGTATTGTAACAATCTTGGAAAAGCTTTAAATTAATAATAACAATGTTTCGGTTCGTGATGCTCTGACAGCTGCAGTTTATGGAGGAGCCGCAGCACTGTTCTTTGGTCAGAGTTGTAGCTTTGTAGCTATCGCCCTTCTATTTCTTGACCTATTCTGGGAATTTTTCACTCGCGAGAAAGGTCAATGTCCTAAATCAACTTTCTGCTTCCTCTAATTGGTATAATTTATTGGGCTTTCTCAATGCAACAAATATCAGTTAGATCTGTCCAAACGATTGTCTCATGCGAGCCTTTCTGCATTTCAAATGTACTTGTATGGGGATATCGGAGTGAAATGTCCCGAAGCTCTTCCTCCTGAAAAATTGCTCTTATAAACTGGCAGAATTTAGAAAGACGTATATACAGGGTCGACTGACGACGACGGTTTCCATCGACCTCATCTCGCGAGCACCATGGAGTTTGCAAACCACTGGCGGTGGTGCTCTTCATCGTGCCTGCGTTGTGTGTGTGGGTGTGCGAGAGAGAGAGAGAGAGGGATTGTGAAGAGGCGCGTGGTAGCTGCCGGGCTGCTGTTCCCTCTAACCAGCAACAGTTTCCCTGCATGTTGCCCCGCTCGAAGATGTTGGACTCGCGTATAGATAGAACGGCGTCGGAGGAATTCAAGCACCACGTGAAACGTTGTTAACGCTGTCCATGCTAAACCCTTCTGATCAAATTTACTTAAAGCACACCAATAAATATCAATCGTTCAAAGTTATCTTGCGAGGTACTGTTACTACATTTTGTTTTCATTAAAAAATATTTGGGTTACCTCAGTTTTGCTGTGCCATTGCGTACGCGTCACGGTGCATGTGAGGTTAGGTACACGGCCGCATTTAAGATATGCAGTGGAATGGATGTGTACCACCGTAACACCATCAGCGTGGAAGCCTTAAGTGTTTTTACATGTGTGTGGTACGTATCTGTGCGTAGTCCTCTCATCACCATTCTTCACTCGACAGAGATCAATCATTACTTTCGTCATCGTGACGTTGCTGTATCCATGTGAGTGTCCCGGTATGCATCCGCATCAACTGTTGTTTGCATTTAGACACATCTTGTGAACGATGCAGTTGGACAGGCATAAACATATCGTGATGCCCATGGTGTGACCTTCGCACCGCACGAGATTGCATGAGATTGCTCGTTGCACGGGACGAAAATAACCACAATTGTACGCATCGCGTTTAGTTATACAGCATTTAGTTATCAATTTTACTAAAAGTTTTGATTCACAAGATACTTCTCGCGAAACATTGTGGTGGCCCTTCACAGCCCTACACTGTGGAGCTTCGCTGAGTGATGCCAAGATTCTCCTTCATAAGGTTATGGTTTTGGTACGAGTTCTCCTGTCGACGTTGGTCCTTCGCTCTAGAAAAAAGAATGCCAAAAAGAATTGCTTGCAACAATATCCTCAATCATTGCCGTGATGACATGGGCTGCATGCGGGGATTATGTCTGCTGAAAGGAGTGTGGAAGGGAATGTACAACGAGGCTAAGCAGATAGTACATGCAAAAAGTAGACAAATGCAAAAATAAAAAAGAAAGAAAAGGACTGAGGCTCGGGTTTATAAGCTAAGCCCCCCTGTGTGAAGCGAAGACATTGAACATAACGAAGAATGGAAAGAAGAAGAAAAAGAAACAACAGCAGATACTCTTTTTCGCTACTTCTTTACATTTATTTCTAATTGCCTGTACCGCTGCATTATACAAAGTGGCCGCATAGTAGGTCCTATCCCGCCGCCGAATTACCAGCGAGTTGTGTAATCCGCACATAAGTCTTACTCTGCCTGGGTCACGCCCGAGGAACGTGTGTACGACGTACGCGGAGTGAGAGAGAGAGAGAGAGACACTGAAGCTGCTGCTGTGACCAGGCTCGGAAATCCGCCGAGCCTTCTCAGCGCACACGCTTACATTAAAAATAGACGAAGGCAGGGAATATATTTACAGAAAGAATGAAGGGTGGGCGTAGCTATAGTTACAGCCTTCTGTGACCTGCCCTGGGGAAGAAAGACAAAGAAGTAAAGCAGTAATAAAGACGATCAAGACAAGGGGGCAGTGTATACAAATAAACCGTCTTACAGCATTCTTAAAGTTGCGCGTCCACTCTAGTATCTCGTCAAAAAAAAAAACAAGATAAAGAACAAAGCTTACCTCACCGAATCCTCTGGCTTCTATCAACTCGTTTATTGTGACAGTAGGCCCTTACAGCAGACCCCGTCATCTTCCAATGAATCAATTGTTGTCGTTGTAGTAGTAGTTGTTCTGAAATATTGCGGCACATACTGTAGGCGTTAGGTCAGGAATCTATTTGCGATCTGTATTAAGTCTTCATCCGTTGCAGTACCACCAGCTATGGCCTTCGAAGTAGTTCCACACACGCCCCCACTCCCAGATTCGGCGTGGCGCAAAAAATCGTCAGTGATTTTATTTTTTCTCGCCTGCGTTGCGTCACGGCATAATATAAGAATGAAACTAGGCTTGGAGGCCCGTTTCGTACAGATACTGCAACATCGATTTGTGAAATGCATTGTCCATGAGCCGTTGCTCATAGCCCTCAAGTTGACCCGTTCTTCGCATATATAAGTACATTTTCGTGGACTTTCTCCTCCCCCAGGGCACGTACAAAGTAAGTGGCGGGCATCCGTCGCGGACGCATGGAGCGGAACACTTTGGACACTGGGCGTTGTGTTAGTACTGTTAATTGATCACACGTACAGGTGATCGCTGGAGTAAAGGCCGAAGTCACCAGAGAAGTGACCAGAGAGAGAGAGAGATTTCTCCACCCGAGAAATATTGTGAGGGAAGGGCGTAGACACGTATTCATTCACGCGTGTCCCGCTGGAGGATGGATTCTCGGGCGATTAGAACGGAGGGGGAGGGGGGGGGGGTTAGAGGGCAGGCAAACAGAAAGTGGGGATGAGAAAGAGCGAGCATGGCGGTTCGCACCCCGCGGACAGTGTTCTTTGCACTGCAAGGACTCGTACGAATCTGCTCGCAAACACGAACGGCCCAGCGCGAACTTTGCACGGTGTAGTCCAGTGGTTGGTACGACCGGCTCCCAACCTGCACATTGCCGCAGGGTCGCGCTTTTGGTCGCAGGTGGTAGGTTACGGGTAAAGGGTTAAGGGCGGACAAGCACAGTAAACCCAGCTCGAGCTTTAAACTGCTACCGCAATGGAAGGCTTGAACTGTCCTTGTGGCAAACCAGGTTGCCCATCTTGATCTGTAACACTCCATGGCCACTATTGCATAAAGCAGCAAGCAACAATATTGAAGCTCCAAGAATACACTAACAACGCGAAAAAGAAAGGCAAGTAACAAATCAGCAGAAAAATATTGTTATCGTAACCTAAATGTTTCTTCTATAGTTTCTTTTCTCTTTTGCCACTACCGCTCGCCCTGACTCGAAAAGATGCACATATCTTGGCGAGTTGGAAGTGTGCACTCCTTACACATTAACTCTAGAATACACAGATAGCGAGGGCACGTACATGAACAGATAGAGAAAGCTTTTTAATGAATTCCACAAAACTATGACACCCGGCGTATATGTGGGCGCACATCTTTGTCCAGGTTACAGAAGCGAAAAGACACACGTCGTTTTAGTTGAAATCCGACCTGCTTTCCAAGAACCATAGAGGTATCAGGCGCACTGCCTGTCCAACGAATCGTCCCCTTCGAAGTAGCGTCAAGCTTTAAATTTTCTTTGCCCATTACTTTGCTACACTGTATCAACCGACATCAGCTTTGGCTGAACTGTGCATACCATGATCACACATTTCCTTGCACTTTCTTGTACATCTTACCGTCCTCCTCATCCTCCTAGGGCCTTTCCGTTCTCCATCGTCGTCCCTATGCAGAGCTGCGTGTAAGGCGTACAGGGGGCACGAACGTGGAAGCGCTATGGAGTGTACTGGCTTGCACAGATGCTTTAAGAGGTGTGAACGCATTGAGATAGCGCTTTCACCTACCACGTGCCGATTTTATTCTTCGATATAATTAAATAGAAAGTAAAGAACGACAGTGCATTATTTCAACACGTAAAGTACCTTTCTTTTCAAAGCTCCAATTTAGGTTCATTTGGCGGGAAAAGCTCGTTTATTGTAAAAGGTCAAACTTTCCATTCTTGTATTTCGCGCCCCAACCTCAGCGCCGGTACATAAGTGCGTAGTTACAAATTTCAAAATCTTTTCTCGTATCCGGGCCGTTTCGGTGCAGTAGAACTCTGTACAAACTTGCTTGATTGAGTTTCTGTTTCCTGTGGAATTCTATGTCGTCTTCGTTTACCGGCTGACAATTAACTGGACCGTAAAAGACGCCGTTAAAATTTATGGCGTCACGAGATGTTTATGACAATGTTGCCGTTCGTCCTTTGTTCATTAGTCTCTAGACCCTTACTGGACCTCCTCTCGAGGTTGGAGTTACCGCTTTGCTTTGCTAGAAGCATGATTTGCATACAGAGTTTATTTTAACCGGCCTCTTTACTCACCCCCGTAACGTACAGCAAGTTGATACAGAATCAAGGGCGTCTGTTTTCTTTTCTTGTTTCATTTTCCCATGATATTGCTGTCCATCACGATATTTCTTGCTTTTTTTATGCGTGCAACGAGATAATTCCTGTTTTTCTTGATGGTGCGGCTGGGGGGGGGGGGGGGGGGTTGAGTTGAAGTTTTGTGAAGTTGCTTTCTATTATACTAATGCTTCCAATGGATTCCAAGGGAAGGAAAGCCTAGCAGAGGGCGGCAGAAAGTTAGGTGGGTGGATGAGATTAAGAAGTTTGCAGGGACAACAGGGCCACAGTTAGTACATGACCGGGGTAGTTGGAGAAGTATCGGAGAGGCCTTTGCCCTGCAATGGGCATAACCAGGCTGATGATGCTGATGATGATGGTGATGATGATTATGATGATGATGATGATGATACTAATGCACCAATGAATATTTCAACAGTGCACTGCAAGAACTTTTTTGGCCGAACAATTTTGCGAAGCATATGCATAAAAAATATAGAGGTCACGTCATCATCTCCGTAGCAAGCCAATAAGAGAAAATGGGAAAGAAAAAAGAAGAGAACTGTGGCGTCACTGCATGGGATCATGGATATTCTTTTTTAATTCAAAAAGGGGTAAACGCACTAGGAGTTACAAGCACAGATACTGCACAGAGCTGCACCCATAAGCGCCTCAATTACTCTCCGGCTATCAAGAGCAGTGCTCAATAACTTGCTCACACACGCAAGCACACGCAACCACACAGAGGCAAACAAAAATTCTGCAGCTAAAGTGTTTTGATACCGCGCTCGGTAGCAAAAATAAAGTAAGGAATAAAAACCGCTGCGCTCGAGAGAAATAAGACGAGAGGAGGATAATGAAACAACGATGACGGGAAGTGATAGAGAGCTGGGACCCGCGAAGCGTGTGCCGGACATTATTTATACGCGCGGGACTCCCCCCCTCCCCTCCCCACCCCACCCCTAGGGGCCGCATCATCTTCTGATGTGCCGAGAGGAATAGGTGGGGAAGACGTTCGCGTTTGCCGCGCTCAGGGAAAGGGATATTCTCTCTCTCTCTCTCTCACGGTGGAGAGCCGATGTTATAAATACTTGTCGTCGTGGGTCCGGTGTTTTTACTCCCGAGGAGAAAAAAAAAATTATCAGAGAGGAAAAGAAATAAGAAGGGCGGTAAATGGGGGAGACTGGGCGGCAGCTTTGAAAACATGAGGACCGGAAGAGCGCAGAGGGGAGGAGGAGGTGCAGCCCCACAGGATTAACGATAAGGGATTAAACACGGACGAAACCACTTCTCTTCTCTTGGCAGCCTGCAGTGGCACCACTCCCTTTTATATGTCATTATACAGTTTATTATTATTTTCTTTTCGCTTTTTGCACAGTCCATGGAGCCTTCCTTTTGGTTCCATTAAAACAAAGCGCGCTCTCTCATGCGATCGCATCCAACGCCGACGACAAGAAATTTACCACTGGGGAAAAAAAAGAGAGACTTGAAAAGTAGCACGGCTGCAGAAGGTAGAGGGCATTGCAGGCACAGCTATACAAGAAGACTTGAAGCAGTACCAGTGGCCAGGCCACTGATACTACAACTTTTTTTTTTTGGGGGGGGGGGGTGAGGGGGAGGTCGCGGGTTGAGGGAAGGGCACACACTTCAACGGGGACGGAGAGGGGGAGTAAGGGGGAGGGGGCTGGGCAGGCCTCATTCTAACACAGAAATTTCGGTGGAGGTGGACGTCACAAGCCCGGTGCGACACCCTCCGGCTACACCACCGAGCGATGCAGCTTGCTGCATGCAGCTTCTCTGTGATAGCCAGTGGGCGGCTGTGTAGTGCTTGCAAGTTGACGGTGGGAATTTGCTGACCTGGCCACTGGCAAAGATGAAAAATTGCGTGGTCAGAGTTGCACGCCAGCCGAAAACGCAGAGCCTAAATAGCCTCGTGTCGAGCTACCCACTTCGCGCCCCCTACAGCTATGTCAAGGTAATCGTACCTTTCGTAGGAACGCAGAAGCCATACGGACAAAGGGAAGAAGAACAACAACATGGCGCTGACTCACAACGGACGTTTCTTCTGGAAGCTCACGGACATAGTTAGGAAGAGAAGTACAAAAAAAATAAGAGGGATTACGTAATTATCCAAACTGATATAAATAGCCAAATTTTTTCGTGAAGAATGACCCATGGTTCATTTATAGATGTGCCCCCCTCCCCCGTCCTAATATTTGCGCTGTATGCTTCCGCTATTTATCTGGCCATCTGGCTTGCGTGTTTGAAGATAATAGAAGTTTCATTAAAGACAGGAACACAGCCACATGATTTGCAGTGCACGGGAAGATGTGGTGGCGCAGCCCTTTGCACATACAACTCATGCTCTTTAAATGTCAAGGTAAGTTCCAAGTACAGAAAAAAAAGGGAGAGGGAGCGTGGTATTTAGGACAAGATTGAGCAATACCTTGCGCAAGAAGCATGACTCGAACAAGTCGACATTTGTGTCGCCCGTCCACGGAATTACTTGAAATTATTAGCACAATAACTGTGATTACGTTCAAGCGCAGGTTAAATGAGGAGAATATGTGCGCGCTACGGCGGTGGAGGTTATTCTGGACTTAGTAAACGATTAGCCTGCTTGACCATGTAACAGACGGCCGTGGCCCTTTACAGCAGCACATTTCCCTTTATTTTATTTTAGCTGCAAAAGCGGTTTTGCACTAGCTGTGCCACAGACATCCGTTTCACGGAAGCAGCGTCGTCGCCCGACATGATTCAGACCACGACAGCACACATATAACGAGTCGATGTATATACGTACGGCAATCTTTACTGTACCAAGACATATGCGCCTGTCCTTGGCTCTGCTCTCTGCGGAATTACGCTACGAAACAACAAACGCTACCTCAATATATTCACCGCTACAAATATTCGCTGTCGAGCGCCGTCATTGCTTTAATAAGCCGAACTGATTCCTTTGCTCTTGCGTTCGCGTTCGCGCTTTCTCTGCCAAGGCCACTTGGTCTTGCGTGACCGTGTTACGATGCGCTTTCTTCGACGAACGGTATTCGAGATGCGCGTGCTGGTGCGCTGTACTGTGACGTGCGAAGGTTTAGATGCCGTTGTCGCCGTTGGTGGCGCTGTGTCGCGTTCCTCCGCCGCCTGGACTGTCGGTGCCGGGGCGCGTTTGTTTGTCCTAGTCCACTGCACACGCGCCAAAATGCTCTCTTCTTTTATGGGTAATGCACACCGCACTGCCATGTACTTGCTAACCTATTTGCAGCTACTTTGACTGTTCTGCGGCAACTTAGTTGGATTTTGAAATCAAGCGGTCTGGAATGGACTTTCTTTCTTTCTTTCTTTCTTTCTTTCTTTCTTTCTTTCTTTCTTTCTTTCTTATTTTCTTCGTTTCTCTGCAGCGATAAGTGTAGTGTGCTAAAGGCACGTCCTGGCTGGCCTGCTGCTGGCTCCGGCACTATGGGGTGTGCCTCGACCGTGGAACGGTGCCGTTGAAATATATCAAGCGACTTTTCTTGGATGGTCAGTTCTTCCACCCTTGCCGCA
The DNA here is from genome assembly GCF_023375885.2 of Dermacentor andersoni. Classification (NCBI taxonomy): domain Eukaryota; kingdom Metazoa; phylum Arthropoda; class Arachnida; order Ixodida; family Ixodidae; genus Dermacentor; species Dermacentor andersoni. The sequence goes on along the minus strand of NC_092816.1, from coordinate 161,958,938 downwards.
GGTAGATGAAAGATGTTAATATTTCGAACTATAAAGACTCCTTGGCATAGGTCCGCGCAATATTGTCCGAGTTTTGGCGCAAACTACGAGGGCGAATCAGTAACTCTTTGCCCTAATTTTTTTCTTTAACCAAATTACAGCTGTAAATGGAAAGTCAACGTATCCATTCCCAGCGGTGGACCTTCCTTGGACCGGCCCGGTCCTATCTGCCGATAGCTCCGCGGCACGGCGCAGCTGTCATTTGTAGAAGATGGTGGTGGTGCTTCACACGTCCACGGCGTACGGGCAACAAAGTGTGATTCGTTTTCTATGGAGCAAGGGACGAACGCCCATCGAAATCCACGGGGAAATGTAGCCCACGTATGGGGAAAGGTGACTCGCTCTGAGAAGTGCAAGGTGGGGTTGTTGTGAGTTTGCAAAAGGCCGTGAAGACTACCACCATATTGAACTTTCGGGTAGGCCAAGCGCGTGTGAATTCTACCACAGGGGCATCTCAAATTTAGTGAAACGATGGGACAAATGTCTGAACCGGTCTGGGTACTATGTGCAAAAATAGTGTAATGTATGTAGAATATTATGTATATTTGTAATTAGCTTTATGTACCTTATTTTGACTAATAAAATATAGGGGCAAAGACTTTCTGATTCGCCCTCTGGGCTACCGCAAGTGAGTTCTCGGGTTATTCAGCCGGATAGTGCCGGCCAAGTTACAATCATGACAATTTATAAGCTATTATTTGCCTTCTGTATATGGTCAATCTACAATGCGATTCAGTTGAGTATACAGCTGGTTTTAGTGCGTTTTAGTGCGTGTTAAATCTCCTAAACGCGACACCTTTGGCCTTTGTGTCGAGAAAACGTTTCAAGGCTACATTCTCTTACCGCAAAGAGAAAGTAACAGAGTAACTTAGGTTCTGCGTTGACTACAGAAAGTTGAATAACGTCACAAAAAAAGACGTTTATCCGCTTCCGCGGATCGATGATTCGTTAGATCGACTGCGGCGAACCAGGTATTTTTCATCCATAGATCTGACGAGCGGATATTGGCAAATCGAAGTTGACGAACGAGATCGCGAAAAAACTGCCTTTGTTACCCCTGACGGACTGTACGAACTTAAAGTACTTCCATTCGGCCTGTGTTCTGCACCGGCCACATTCCAGCGAATGATGGACACTGTTCTGACGGGTCTGAAGTGGCACTGCTGTTTAGTATACTTAGATGACATCGTCGTGTTTGCGGCGACCTTCGAAGAACATCTGAAGCGTTTAGAGGCAGTACTTGAGGCGCTCCGCTCCGCTAACCTCACACTAAAGCCAGAAAAGTGTCACTTCGGTCACGAAGAGCTGAAGTTTCTCGGGCATGTCGTGAACGCCGATGGCGTCCAGCCTGACCCAGACAAAACATCTGCTGTTGCTGCTTTTCCGACTCCTCGTGACAAGAAAGCAGTACGCCGCTTTCTCGTTCTGTGTGCGTACTATCGTCGCTTCATCGCTAATTTCTCGCTCATCGCCGAACCACTCATACGCCTCACGCGAGAAGACACACCCTTCGTTTGGACGGATGAGCAGGACGCAGCTTTCACCGAGTTACGGCAACGCCTGCAGGAATCACCCATCCTCGCTCACTTTGACGAGGACGCTGGCACCGAGGTACATACCGATGCAAGTAACATCGGTCTTGGCGCTGTACTCGTTCAACACCAGGAAGGCGTCGAGCGAGTCATCGCTTACGCCAGTCGCACACTTTTACGAGCCGAAATCAACTACTCCACCTCCGAGAAAGAGTGTCTAGCGGTTGTGTGGGCCATCATGAAATTTCGGCCTTATCTCTACGGTCGCCCTTTCAAGGTGGTGACCGACCACCATTCCCTGTGTTGGTTAGCCAACTTACGAGACCCATCCGGGCGACTTGCTCGATGTAGTCTCCGTCTGCAGGAGTTCGATGTTACCACTGTATACAAATCGGGCCGCAAACACGAAGATGCTGACGCGTTGTCGCGCGCTCCCATAAAAACTTGTGATAAGGACATGGACGAAGACGGCGCATTCCTTGGGGCCCTCACCGCATCTGACTTGATTATACGGCAGCGCGAGGACGCCGAAATACGCCCTGTCATCGATCACGTAGAAGGCAAGAATGCTACAATCCCACGACACATTTCTCGCAGTCTCTCGACCTTCTGCCTCCGAAAGGGTGTCCTCTACAAGAAAAACTCGAGTGCCAGCGACAAAGAGTATCTATTGGTCGTACCTGCCACCCTCCGTGATGACATTCTCCTAGCCTGCCATGATGAGCCCACGTCTGGACACTTGGGATTTTCACGCACTCTTGCAAGAGTACACCAGACGTACTACTGGCCCAGACTTTCTACCACGGTGAAGCGTTACGTGCAAAGCTGCCGTGAGTGTCACAGCAGGAAATCGTCGTCTTTGAAGCCCGGGGTGTTACTGCAACCCATCGCACCACCTAGCGCACCATTTGATCAAATCGCTATGGATCTTCTGGGACCCTTTCCCTTGTCAGCCAGCGGAAACAAGTGGATTATAGTCGCCACGGACTATCTAACACGCTACGCCGAGACGAAAGCTGTACAGCGTGCCACGGACTACGAGGTTGCCCAGTTCTTTATCGATCCCAGAGTCCTCAGACATGGTGCCCCATCACATGCCGTTACCGACAGAGGCACTGCCTTTACAGCCCAACTGATAGAGGACATATTCGACCTGAGCTGTACACAACATCGCAAGGCGACTGCCTATCATCCGCAGACCAACGGACTGACAGAACGGCTAAACAAAACCATAGCTGACATGCTGTCTATGTATGTAGACGTGCAGCATAAAACATGGGATCAAGTCCTGCCGTACGTTACATTCGCGTACAACACCGCCATTCTGGAAACCACACGATTTACACCGTTCCGTCTTGTCTACGGGCGCGAGGTTCAGACCACGCTAGACGCTATGCTCCCGCACGACACCGACGCATCACTTACTGCCGACGCCGAGCAACTTACTCAACACGCAGAAGAAGCTCGTCAACTCGCGCGCATACACATCGCGAAGCAGCAGAGTACAGACGCACGACGCTACAACCTTCGACATCGGCAAGTCGAGTACCAGCCAGGTGACCAAGTCTGGGTGTGGACTCCAGTCCGTCGCTAGGGGTTGTCTGAGAAGCTCCTTAGTAGATACTTTGGACCCTACAAAGTTATACGCCGCGTTAGTGAAGTAAACTATGAGGTCATTCCCAACGGTGCCGCGTCGCCTCGGCGTCGACAGCACCACTCGGACATAGTGCATGTCATTCGCCTAAAACTGTATATCCCGCGTTAAGGCGATGCCAATCCGATCTCATAAGACTTCCACACTTCCTCTTTCTAGTTTAGTAAGTATCGAGTCGATGCCAATCCGATCTCATAAGACTTCCACACTTCCTCTTTCTAGTTTAGTAAGCATCGAGTCGATGCCTTTCTTTTGGCGGGGGAATAATGCCGCTAGGTGTCACGAGTCAGCGCTGAAAAAGAAGTTGGGACTGGAACGCGCGCTCAGCAAGAGACGGGCGCTGGAGTAGAAGAAGTAGAAGCTGAGGACGCCGGCTTGAATTTATTGTGTGCCATCTTGTACAACTGTCTGCCTCGCCGACGCCAGGCACATCTTACATTGTCTTTTCGTGACAAAACTATCTTTTTGACCCACCACAGTTACGTGCCATTTCGCAACTTACAAACATATGCTCCAGGAAGGCACTGTGGAGCGCATTCTTTCTTTGCAAATACGATGATGTTATTCAGGACGGGGCAGCATTTGACTTACAGTTAGCGGCTGCTCGTTTAGCCTCCCCACTGACCCGTTGCAGCACCGAGGTTTAATTTTCTTGATATTTTTTTTTATTTAGTACATATTGCAGGCCTTTCGGTCCAGGCAGAGGGGCAATATAATGCATACAAAGAAAAGAGAAGAAATTAGGAACAAGCAATTACAAATTTATACAATATTTAGTCACACTGTGTCTGTGAACTGTCGTTCCAGTCTGATATTGTTCTGGGAAAAAAAGAAAACTTAAAAGTGTCAGTTCGAGCATAATAGGGTGTTAGTGACTCCGGATGATGCTGTCTTGTGTGCCATGTTATTGCAGGCGTTATGTAAGTCGATGGTTTAATTTCGAGCCTATTGCTGAGAAGAAGGGAAAGGAATTCAAGCCTTAGCAGCTTTCGGCGTGATTCAAGAGTGGGTATGGAGTTTTCTGACGATACACACCGTAGAACTGTGGTTTTATTTTTCTGACAATCATGCAATACATGCTATTCGCGCCTAATCTTGAGGTTTTCCCGAAGCCTTCGAAGCAAATGAATTTAGTTTTGACTGTCGGTTGACGCCATTCAAGTGCAACAATTTTCGTATAGAAACTATACTGTGTGGGTCGACGAAAATCTACTTATGTGTTTGGAGGAGGGACGATCCTGAACACTATGAACTTTTGCAGCATCCATGCCTATCTGTAATTTCATTGCCACGTTGCGCCGCGTGACAACTACGATGAATAAATAATAAAGAAGAAAAGCTCTACACATAATAGGAGGTCCTATTTCGGTATTTTAAGCGTCAGTTTCGTTTCTTCGCATCTACTCTGGTACTCACAGTTGTTAGGGGTTGAAAGGTGACTTGTCTTGATTTATCGAAAGCGAAGTGTCATCGAGTGGAATTAGTCGATATTTCTTTATTTTTGCTCGTCGTATTATCCGTTGTATTACGTGTATTACGTGCAGGTTTTTTACGATATGACAAAGTTCTAACGTCTTGATGTAAGTGAGCAGAGGAGCACGCTAGCCTTCATAGTCTACAGCGCCACATGATATTACATGGCCTCCGAGGTGTTGTAGCGAAACAAGGATTCATGCGGATCGCGGAGGCCGTCTACTTGCCCAAATAAATTGCAAGTATATCGGCGAACTGCAAGCACACGTGATCGCTTACACCGGCAAGCGGCACGTTTTTCTTGCGTTGTACTCTATTTTCTTTTGATATTTCTGGGCACGTAGGAGCACCCAAAGCTGCCACATGCACCCCGTCAACATGTAAAGAGGCCATCTTGATCAAAGGAAGAGAAAAAAAGAACAATGTTATGAGAACGCAACGGGAGGATAAGAATACTTATAGTTGAATATCGTCATGGCTGCATTTACAGGAGCCTGGCAATGTCAGCTTGGGTCTGCCTCTGAAATCTGGTACTCGGTTTCAACTAGACGATAGGGGGCCGGGCCGAGGAGCCACACGGCAGGCTGAGTCAGTTCACTTGCGAAATTCGAGGCGAGTTTTTAGACACATTTGAATTAAATTATGGGGTTTTACGTGCAAAAACCACGATCTTATTATGAAGCACGCCATACTGGAGGGCTCCGTATTAATTCTGACGCCCTGGGGTTCTTTAACGTGCGCCTAAATTTAAGTAAATGGGTGTCTTTGTATTTCGACCCCATCGAAATGCGGCCGCCGTGGCCGGGATTTGATCCCGCGACCTCATGCTCAGCAGCGCAACACCACAGTCACTAAGCAACCATGGCCGGTCTAGCCGCGCTTGATAAAATTCAAGTAAAGGAGGTGACGTCGTTGCAGGTAAGTTCTTCCTCCGACGACCAGGTTGCGTCTATCTCACAGAAACAAGGAATATGTATCCGTGCCAATGTGAATGTGTCCGTGCCGCTAGCTGTCTTTGTTTTCCCACCTGCTCAACCCGGTTAGTCGTATTTCTCTATTAGAATGAAACGTATTGTTACGGAGACCGGATCAGGATAAGAGAGGAGCTTTACCACTGCTGCTACTCATTGACTCTCTCATTTTGCTCGGTCGTGCGAGCTCGCATTAGGGGGCGTATGTTTACGAAGTAATAATATGGGTGCAGAAAATAGAGCGCCATGTTCGGCACGCTCCGATGCTCTTAACTCTACAAATAATAACGATAAAAACGAGAAGATTGAAGGGAGGGGGGATGTCGCAAATTATGCGGCTTGCAGGTCTTGAGATTTCACACCGCGTACGTCATTTGAATCGGCTGGCGTCGCCGAGCGCGCGCGCGAACGCAGACGCGCAGTGCAGGCTCGACGAACGCTCGGCAAGTTGCACGCTCGCACAGACCTCCCCTCCCGCGCAGTGGTCGTCGACGCATGTGCGTCCGGCTCGCTGCACAAGTCGCACGGGCGTTGTGGCGCGCAGGCCGACCCTGCAAGCGAGCTTTTCTGCGCTCCCACCAGGCTTCGTCCTCTCGTGGTTGGCCAGAATAAACTGCGGCGGTCCTTCGGAGCGGCAGCATTCCAACACGGTGACGCAACCCCACAATTCCTTTGCGCCCCGACGCCTTTCCGCTATGCGACGCTCGCGCTCCTATCCTCGGGGCCGCCTCCAACGTGCGCGTTTGCCTCGGCATTTTCAGCTGTATTGAAGCTGTCTGTCCCTTCGTTTGTCGACGATGCTTCTTCTCGAGCGCTAAAGTCATAGGGTGAAACCTGCTTTAGGGTGAACGAAGAAGTGTGTTGCGGTATGGTATGGGGTTACTTCGACGAAACAAGGATACAACATTGTGGCGTAAAGTGCAAAATGATGCTGGAGGGCAGCTTCGCAGGTACAGAGACTCCTATAAACATGCGCTGCAGAGAGAGGATACTTTTCTTTTTCACAAGAAAGAGCCAGCTTGCAATCCAAGCGCTACAACGCACCATATTTGTTGCTGGCTAAAAAGGAGAGAAAAAAAAAGAAAGAAAACAGCCAGACAGATGAAACAGACATCTTGATTCTCAACATAATCTTAGATAACGGCAAATAATTATGATAAGATAGAAATATACAAAAATGACCCATCAATAACAAAATATCATTTCTTCACAACTTCATTTAGCAATCGGGGCTAGCTTAGAACGTAATGTTCGCGCCCCTTTGCGCACTTGAATGAGGTTGCATAGTTGTTAATAAGCACGAAAACAACGAAAAACACAGAGGTCAGAGACACAGGGCTCGCGCCGATCTACCTCGTATAATCGAACCCAATGACAACGCTTATGATATGCGGGAGGTGCGTTCTGCTATAAGTGAAATATTTCCGCCCACGAGGAGAGATTGCGTGCCATGTAGATGACATGGTGTCATGATGTGCGCGGGTGCAGTGCGTGTCGACACTACGACGACGCCGACGCCGACGCCTAATGGTGGCGCGGGTGCTCCGACAAAAATTTGTCGGAGAAGTTGGCGCGAAGCTGCAGCACGGGATCTACATGAGAATGGGAACCGATCACCAGCCTCCTCCACGGGGAGTGGAAAAAAAAAAGAAACTAGGAACACTCTGGAATAAGCCGGCAATCGCAGACGACGCGACGGCAACTGCAATATGGCGCCCAGGCCCGGGGGTAGCGGCAACAGAAACTCCAGCCTGTGGTCGCCCAAGCTCTCACCTGGATGCAGTCGCCTCATCCAGTCCCTCCCGTAGCCTGCGGCTGGCGGACGCTGTAAGAGTGTCCAGCCTAGGCCTGACCGGCGTCTCCAAAACTTAAGCCAAGCTCCGGCCGGTGACACCAACAAATACAAGGTTCGACGCTGCGTCGAGCTCCGCCCCGCGCACCTGCTCCGATATGCTACTCACGCGCTTATCAGCCTGACTCTACATTGTGGCCACTTCACTGGCGAACGCTCTTCGTGTGCCTTGAATACTTGGATGAGTTTCAGCTCGCTTTGTTGTTTGCGCTTTCCATATTGATTGCCTTGTCTGCTTTATATATACGGGGTGATTATTTTGAACAGTTCTGGAATTCTTAAAAATCAGCTGTAGCAGACAGCACAATTCTTGTACTTGATCTGGATTATTCGAAGAGGCGAATATTACTAGAGCGAGAAATGGAAAGACATATTCGACTGATTACCAAAAATATACTAAATAACTTCGTAATCGATTCCTCTTGAAAACATTGCAATTTAGAAATCGTAGCCAGCGAGTTTGCAAAGCTTGAAATGAATCTCCAGGATTACGCCAGTTTATGTTATTTCTCAAAGTGTTGTACCAAATACACGGGCGTTCCAGTTATTCTTTTGCTTCAGTGCATACAAGAGCATTTTGATAAAAAAATAGTAAGTGGTGCAACAGCAGATTTTTATACGGGGAGTTAGATAACACCAGTTTGGGGCGTAGCCCCAAACTGGTGTTATTTCTGTAAATTCATTCTGATTGGATACGCCTTGTACGCTCACCGGCTACCATTCGTAAATCGAAATACGTGCCGTAAATTAATTAATTCAGAAGATAATTGGATAATTTTTGAACATTAGTTGAATAGATGTTTCGAATTGTCGTGCAGGTAAAGTCCGCGTCTCTGAATATTCCACTTCAATGCCTTGAACTGTGTTATCCGTAAAAGGCAATCTTTAAAAAGAATTCCGGAAATCTTCAAAATTATCACTCCGTAGTTTGCTTGCTGTGTGCTTTTAGAACGCGGCTTCATCTTCCTCGGTGACTTATAGCATCGTATATTTCTCCCAATCAAAATAACCTTAACACGAAGACGCGTAGCTGAGTGACACACTAGTGGGCGCAGCTACGAGCCACTGCGTTTACCTGGCCGATTAGCCTTTACTCGGTAAAGGTTAACATCTTGTACTTCGGCTATTGGATAACCGCGACCTTGACAGTGGCTCCTGAAAACTAGACAGACTTCGAGGCGCGCATGCATAGGGCAACACCCTCAACCAACTCCACCACCGTACTCTCTCAAGTATTTGCTGCTGCCTCTGCTGCAGCCGCCGCCGCCTTTGGCGCTGCCGCAGCCAACACCGTGAAGCGGCCAGAGCTGTCGCCTTGTGTGATTTGAGCGTCGCGCTCGCTGAAGGAGGTCCTGCCTGGGCACGCACGCAAAGGAAGGTTTGCACCGTATAAAGAAACAAAAAATAAGACACAAATTTAGCTGAGAAATGTCATACATGCGCTTGTGATCCCCGACTTGACGGGATAAATATTCGCAGTAGAAGCGCGGATGCATGACCGATATTGGAAGCTTTATTAGTACCAAAAAGCGAAGTGATTGTGCCAGCAATCGGTGCATCAACATGTTCAACAGAAAGTTCTCTTTTTCCTGACGTGGAAATGTAGACACCGTTGCAATGTCCCTGCTTTCGAACGTGTGCTCTTTGTATCCTGTGTTTCTTACCTATTTAGCGACCCGTGTCGGTGAATAAACACCTTGAGTTAAGCGCTTGTCCTTCGTGCCGTCTCATGTAATTGTGTCCTTTTCTTTGAGATACCTTCCATTACAATTAAGTATATCTAACATACTAGGCCTTAGAAAAGCTTTAATAGATGTCTGCAATACCTTTCCCAAATTCGACGTCCGAATAAACGAGTAGCCTGCAAATAATTAACCACCGCTTTGAATCGTCTGTGGTCGCCACGGCAGTCACAATACTGAAAGAAGAAAACAGTATGTTACCAGGTCCATGTACAGTGTTGCGTTCGCTGAAGGAGAGATGTGGTACTACACCAAAGCAAAAGTTGTTTGACATGTATGCGAATGTAAGGTGACTAGAAAAATAATAAACCGGAACAAATTTGTGCATAAGGTATAAGAACAAACTATTTTATCCTATAGAATGAATGGGGATTTTTGAACACTGCCCATCTGCCCCGCGCATTCGCTCAGGAATCGGAGCAGGAACTGCAGCAGAATCGCCGGAAGGAAATGCGAAGGATTCTTACATCGTTATATATTCAAAGGCAACGAATAGCGTACAAGTTCGAATAGTAAATTATAGAATTCGAATTGAATATTACGCACTATTCAAATCGTGTTCGATATCTTGAATATCCGCACTCCCCTGATGTCTTTGGATGTGCATTTCCACAAGCACAGCTAATACTGCCGCTACGAGGTACGTCGTTCTTCCGCATACCTTTGAATGCGAAACTGTGTGTATAATCCGTGTGCTTTCTGACATTTTAACTGTGGCAATTCCCGTAGATTTAACCTAATTTGGATGTAATCACTAAATAAGGACCATGAATTAATCTTTCACATCGAATCTTCACGCGCAACATGATGTTAGTAAGCTAGCAAACCCCCTCAATTTAATTTGGTAAAATCAACTGGCGTGCGACAAGGTTACTGAGGCCCGAATTAAGAGCTGCGACAGCTCGAGCAAAAGAAGCGAACAAATCCAAGCGGAACGATAGCCGGGTCATCCAAAGGAAAACCCAGAGAAGTGCGTATACACACAGAGACGCCGCGAGACTTGATCGAACCTCTTTCCCGGCGGGGAAGAGAGGAGGAATGGGAAAAGGGGGCGAGAAAAAAGCCGGGCCTTTCACGCCTAGATGGATCGGAGGAGGAAAACACACACACGGTGAATACGAAGTTCAGACCCGGGCGGAAGGAAGGGAAAGGAGGAAGGCGGTTCTGTCGGGTTGGAGGCCAACGGCGGGACGGGCAGCATCGAAAACAGAGAGGAAAAAGGATGGCGTACACAAGCGAATTCAAAGAAGGCGTGTAAGGAAGACGTGAGTCCAGGGGAAAAGGCAGGAAGGGTAAGGGGACCAGAGGAAAGAGGGCAGGGTGGGCTCAGCAGCAGCAGCAGCAGCAGCAGCAGCAGCAACGTCCCCCGTAGCATCCTCGGGTAATTGGATTTTTCGCCCGTCACGAAATTGAATCCTTGCGCCAGGAGAGGAGGTGGACGAAGAAGCAGCAGCGGCGCCCAGAAGAGGCAGAGGCGAGCGAGGAGTGAGGGGGAGGGGGGAAACGCTCGAGAAGAATCTCTAGTCGTCGCTTCGCTCTTCGGGACGCGCACAGCTGCGCGTTGCTGCTATTCCTGCCGCCGGGCGCCCCTTGTGTGGGTACCTACCGGTGCCGCGTCGTATGGAGAATGTAGGGCGGCCTGCAAGTTCATGTATAGCGCGCGTGAGCGCGTTTGCAGGAAAGAAAACTATCAAAAGTCTAAAGAATACACCTGAGCGTAACATCAAGAACTGCAGTCACCCGAAGTACGAATACACACCCAAAAATAAGGTATAGCTAGAGAGAATAAAGGGTGAGGCAGGAAAAGGGACACCGGAACGGGATGAAGCGGGCACTGCGGGCGCGGTATAGAAAGTTCCGCCGTCATCGCGCCGACTTCCGGACTTCTTCCGGCGGCGCGCTTTTCTCTATGGCCGGTTGCGTTGCTCTGCACAGACTAGTTTCTGTGCATTTGATTTTTTTTATATTGCTTAGCTCTACTCCCACCATCGTAGGCGTCGTTCGCGCGACGTAGCCACTCACGGTGAGCGTGCGCTCCTTGGCGCTGACAGGCCGCGTGAAAACAATGAGGCGCGAGATATACACCCAGGCACCCTAGGAAATTAAAAAAGGGGGAGGGTGAGGCATTGGCAATCGTTGCAGCTCGAACTTGTCGGCAGACCGCGGTCTGCTGCCAGCGCAGGTGCCTCCCCTCCTGCCCACTTATCAGTATGAACAAGACCTCCCCTTCTTTGCTTTTATCTCTCCGAGCTTATTAAGGAACTAAATAGCTTCATCTTCAGGAGTCCCCTGAAAGTGCGTGAAGAACACTAAGAATGCTAACGCATTAATATAACTTGACCCGAGTAGGTACTGACAAAAATTTACGGCGTCGCGACCACCTGTTGTGGACAGTTCTTGGGAGCGTCACAACCGATCCCTCGTTTCTGGCGTCGTATCTGGCTCATTATGCCTCCTCTCACGGTGTCACCGTCTTGCTATTCTAGAAGTGCAATTTACTGATGCAGATTAGGCTAGTATCTGTATTTTGCGTTCTCTTAAGAGAGACAAAGAATGTTTTGTGTGGTATCACGAGAGGCTATAGCCAGCGACAGGCTTCTCAGGCCACTCAGGGTCTGGTGGTGAGAGCGGTGATGACTTCCAAGCATCATAGAAGTAACGTGTTCGAAGCTCGAAGGGGCCTACTCCAGAAATGTGAGAGAAGGGAGGAGAAACTTTTTCATTTCTTGTCATGGGTGCTGGAGACTACTTCAGAGGTGCTACTTCAGAGGCGACTCACGAAATTGCGCATTTGCACGTGGTACGAAAGCGCGTACTGTAACAGGCAAATATAAAGCTTTTCTACTAGGCCAAAAGCGCTTTTACCGAGCCAAAGAGCTGCTAGTGCTGAACTAGTGCTAGTGCTAGTTCAGAACAAGCATTGTAATGTCCCATTGCATGTTCCAGCTCAACAGGGTCACCAAATAAGTGTTTCAGCTGATTACAAAGTACCTCTTTATGTAGAAAAGTGCGCGCGAACTCATGAACAAATCCTACAACTCATCACACATATTGCATGCGTTGCAGTGCGGTGAATTCGTTAATCGCAGTTTGTGCAGGCAGACATTTAAGCGAATACTGCGTAGACCCGCACGGTCCCGCCTTTAAGGTAAGTCGTCGTGCGAAAGTCGCATAATATAGGTCGACACAGCACGAATGATTCCGCAGTGCCGACAAATGCGCATAAGAAACAATCCTAAAGAAACCATGAGCATGTGAGGGGCGATACACATTACGGAATTTCACCCCTATCCCTCGCCACTATCCGCCACCACTTGTCATCTTACTGAAGCAGCGTTAGACTGTTACAGCATACAACAGGCTCCAAATCATCCCGCCCCCGTTGCATGTGTACAAGATGCGCAAGCATCGTCTGCGTTACAACTGGCCCACCTACAGCCAGCCCCCATCTGAATGCGTTTGACGGAGAGCGAACTTTCTGTTTTCGCGTTCCAGGGCTTCGGGGCCAGTCGAATGTATTGGACCGCGCCCCGGCAGATTAATCCTTCACGCGCAGCACACGAGGGCCGGTTCCCGCTTTAAGGAGTGGAGAACGCAGCACAAGGCATTTGACCTTTAGTTTTTATTTTTACGAATAAGCGGCGGATCGATGGCGTATATGTTAAGATTACGTAAACATAAGCCCATCGAAGCATCAGTTGTTCCGTGTATGAAAGCGAAGAACTGGATGTCTGGAATACGAGAAAGTGTTAAGCCCTCGAGGCTCAAAAAACACGTCTGCCACGTGCTTCGAGTGGTTTTTTCTCTCTGGCTCGCTCCCTGCCTTGCGCTTTTTTCTTTTTTCATTTTACTGCTTCCGCACAAGGCACGTGGGAGCCGATTCAAAAACATATCCTACGCTGGAGCTGAGACCCGGATCTCGAGCTATATGTTCGTGTGCACGTCGAGGACCCCACACGAAGAAACGCCGTCGGGGTGGAACCGGCGCTGGCGCGAAAATAATGGAGCTCGAATATGATTAGTCCGAGAGGAGAAGCAAGGGCAGGCCATAACTTAGAAAGTTGGGAAGAACTGCGTGAAGAAAGGGTAAAATAGCGAGAGAATAAACAGAACTGCCGCTCTAACATGTAAAATAATAATGCGAAACATAGAGAGGACAAAAGAAAGGGGAGTAACAGGCGCTTTGGATGTTATGCAGTAAAGGGTTAAAAAAGGCGCAGGAACATCTGGAACTATCAGGGCGAAGGGGCGTTCAAATGTAGTAAAAAAAAAAAAAAAAGACAACTATAGCAGCGACAGCGTCGCATGCGCACCACTAGTCTGCAGCCTCCTTTTACGTTTGCCAGACTTCGGTTACTATTCCTTATCTTTTTTTTTTTACTCTTATTTGGCACCCTTTTTGTGGCGTATTGCTTCTGAGCACATATGCTGTACGCGAGGAAAGGCGTGAGAAAAGTAGAAATCAAGATCAATCGAGATAATAAAAAAAATATATATAAAGCAGACGTGGCTGCGACGCCTGAAAGTGTTGCTTACGGAGTAAGGAATGCGAACGAGGTTTAGGGAAAATGAAGCTATGGAGGGCAGGGGAGCGGAAAGAAGGGGGAGGTAAAAACTGAAGAAAATGGTTTCGATTCTTTCTCGCGGATGTTACGTGGCGCGGCGTGAAGAGCAGCTCGAGACTCGTACAGCAGACTTACGGCGTAATTGAACGAGCGCAAAGGGAACGAAGGAAGGAAGCAGAACAGAAGGAAGCACAAAACAAACAGAACGGTCGGACTGAATCTTGAGCACGAAGTTTCACAGTTCACGCGATGTGTGGGAGAGAGTGATAGAAGATAACGTGCATTCTTTCTTCCTCGTGTTTCACTGATTTGATAAAGGTGTCGTCTCTATTTTGCCTTCTCTCAGGAGAGACACGCGGGTGGAGGTCTCCCGGGGTACCGCGGAATGAATAAGGGTTATCTCCCTCTTGTTTTCTTTATCTGTACCAACCTCTGTCGCTCGTATTATTGTTCGTTCTGCTCGGTGTTCGGGGTCGATTACTTTTAACGATCGAGAAAGGCTGCGTATTCCCGCGACACTTCATTCGACCCCGCAGTGGTGCGGGAAGCGGGGCGGCGCTGGCGCATTTTTGCTCGCGCTGTACACGAGAAAGTTCCAAAGAGTCTTGCTATTATTTTCTAGCTTGTCGCTCTTTGATTTCTCCCTTTTATTTCTTTTACAACTCTTGATCCACCTTGGCTGCCTGAAAATTTTATTTGATAACCTCCTCCGCGTCCCTCATTGTGGCCATTATGACGCGCGTGTTTTGATCCCCGAGTAGAACTTTCTAAAGACGGCTGCGAGTGCCCTTAACTGCGCTGGGAACGCTCATTATTTCTATGGCGCGAACTACAGGATCCCGCGGTGTATCCGGCAACGCTATCGTACGCGCACGGAGTGGCTTTGTATCTCTTTACTTCCCCTTCACTCTTTTTCTTCTTTTCTTGCCGCTCTCAACACCTCAGAGGAGTCAGCAGAGGCTCGCAGAGGCCGCCAAATCGAGTGACTCAAGCTAACGCAACCTGGTAGAGCCACCCTACGCCGACTTGGACAAAGGAGAAGGGCTCGGACAATGCAACGAACACGAACGCATACCTCTCCAACTCAGGGAGCGTATTACGGTTGCTGATATACCTCGCAGCATACACCCGGGGTGTACTACAAGGGCCGTCGAGAGGCAAGAATCAAAGCACCCAAGGCGCAGGAGAAACACGCTGCAACAAGATACGTCGACGCCGCCCAATACCCGAGCAAGACGGCGCACGCGGTGCACGTGGTAGACAGAACAGGAAAACAGATTAGTGCAGTAACATTCATTCTGAGCGACACCGACTCGGCAGAGGAGCCGGCGATGGCACTCGCCACAACAGCCTGCCAGGGACAAATTACAATTTTTACAGACTCGCAAGCAGCTTGCAGAAATTTTCAGAAAAGCCGTATCTCCACAGTGGCACCCAATATACTACTTAAGCTGCACAACCCGCCGGACATTCATATCGTGTGGACGCCTGGACACGATTTCTTTGCGGGAAACAGAGCGGCTGATGCTGCAGCCCGAGTTCATACCAAGCGGGCATCCCCGAAAGGCGATTGTATACTCGGACGCCCATCCCAAAAGGATACAGATACAATCTAGAACAATACAGATAAGACGGAAGAAAATACCCACCACCTCATCCCATGCTTATTGGGGAGGAAGCAGCCCAGCTACGAAGACTTCAAGCAAGGTCCTTCCTACACGCCCACATTATTGCACAAGATACATCCCACACTATACGAATACGACTGTCAGTTCTGCGGAATAGTCGATACGCTCTTTCATGTGGTTAGGGAGTGCAATGGTGTCACGGAGGTGCAAGCAAGTTGAGCACAATCTAAAGAGCAGTGGGATTACCTGCTGACCAGCGCTGACCCGGACGACCAGCGACGACTGGTGGATCGAGCAAGGCGGACAGCCGAGGGCCATGTTATCCCGGAATAAGGAAGCCGCCAACCTCAGGGTCACATACACAAGATCGTTGGCTCTACCTTTATTAATAATGATTATTTCATCACCACCTTCTCACTTCCTCTGCTTACAGCGCAGAGTAGTGAACATGCAACGTGATCAACCTCGTAGCTTACTTCCTCCCTCTCGTTTTACCTCCCTCGTGCGCGCAGTAGGTTGATGCCGCTCCGCAGTGCCTGGCGTCCAGTCTGGCCGCACTGAAGGAGCACATCTGCCAAAACATCTCTTGGTTTCCATGGATATACGCATCGCTTTGAGCTACGAGATTTTGGCGACAATAGCAAAGGGTTGTTCTCTCCCAGGGCAACAAGTGCTTTCTGACGTTGCTGTTCGGATCGGCTGCTGCTAGAGGTGCTGCAAGTAGCACCATTCCCCTGCCGCGCATTGAAGCTAACCGTAAGTCGCATCCCTGCTGTAGGTAGTCGTTATACTGCGTTAAAGCGACGTCTGCTGAGAGGGAATTACTTCTGCACCGACAGGACGCCACAGAACGGTTCCAGCTGCACGAGGCGACGCGACGCGTTGGTACCGTTGAGCTGTCTTGCGCGTGATTTCCGCACGGGTAAACCCTGTCACCCTGATCGTGTCATTTCACGGTCTAATGGGCTGTTTATGGTAGGCAACACATTCTGACTAAATATAAATTTATATGCACTGAGCACTCATCGCTTCGTTACATATATATCGCCCATTGAAATTGAAGGCGGTTGCTACCACCCTGCCTATGTGCCGTCGCCACGTCGGCAGGCACAAGCGCGCATGTATACATCTCACTCCAAACGCGCGCACGTAGTGAGCAACTGCAGAGTGCAGTGAGTAATTGTTACGACAAGGGCTGTGCCGCTTGAACACCCTGTGCATATTTTGGGTACTAATTGCAATTAGTGGGACTCGGTATTTGTGGTGCTTCGTCAGCGTCCCGGAGAAACACCTGAGCTAAAAGAGACATTGTTCTTGCAGGGTTCTGGATCAATTTTGACCATATGGGGTCCTTTGACGAGCACCTCAATCTCAGTATGCAGCTACTTTACGGGATACAAATGCCTGCACATGATTTGAATTTTGTGCATGGCCTGCGCAGGTTTGCCATTCATATATATGTTCACGCAGTGGTACGACAAGGTAAACAAGATGACCAAGGTGGTTTCGTCCACTCTACTTTTTTCGTCTTTTATATGCGCGCGTTTCCCACAAACGCTAGGCGGCAACATTGGTTGTCCTGCATAATAAGGATGCCAATTTGTCGGCGCATGTCCTTGTTCTCTCTATTGGGCTTGCGTCCCTGTTGCGCTGCTAGCAAAATAATTGGAAAACTGATTCGCGAATTACACAGGACTCGCACCCTTTGTCCAGGACCACACGATGACAGAATACGTGAAGGGGTGAATATCAACGCTTTGAAATTCAGGCTTGGACCATAAGATGCGTGAAGTCTGGTTGTCAGGATGCATGGAAGCCACTATGGTTTGGTCGCACAGCTTTGCTGGGCACCCTGTGGAAATTACACAATTTTGATTTGCCAGATATCAAACTTGATCAAAACTTCTTGCAACTATTAACGTTGCTACGGCATATCTACAGCGACCGGTGATGTTGTGAAAGGAATAGTTTAGGATGTGTTGCAAACTGTGGTCAGGATGTGTGATTAAATGTTCGCTATGTTATCTCATTTCTGGGTCATGATCAAAAGCTGAAGAACAGGGCTATGAGCTGATGTGTTCCGGCACTCTGTGTAGTAGTCATGGCTATGTAAAGAAGTTTAAATCGCGAGGACGCTCCATTATGCTGTGCGTGAACGGTACGATGGTTGCATTCGCCACATTCGTGCGCAGCGTTATGTCTTCAGCAGTAGGCAAAATTTAGCAGTAGATAAAATAGTTGGTGATGCTGACTTAGAAGGATAAGGTGGAGCTTATCGGAAAGCTAATGACCTCGTCGTTGATGTAGGGTGTGTTGTGCCGTGAGGTTAAATCTTATCATCTCAGAACGCCAAGCACCTAGTGAAATCGACTCGTGTAGACAACGTCAGTTTGTGTATAGGTGCGGCGCCTTTGAAGTAAATAGGCTGCTCAGTGGCAACCACATGGAAATTTTTCTCGGAGCACTTTTAGCGCAGCGTCTTCTGGCACTGGCAAGTTTCAGCTCGGTATAAACGCGGGACAACAGGTACCTCTGAAAACCTGCCCGACAAACAGACGTTGAGGCGTCCAAGAGCATTAGGATAATGTCTCAAGTCCAGAGGAATGGAGGGAGGACTCCGGCAGTGAGGCTCCGAGTCATTGTGATGCTTTTTCGCCTAATGTTATGCATGCTGTGAAAGCAATGATCACAAGGCGACATGAAAGATGATGAGTATTGGGACCGTTGCAGTCATAACGTATATAGATGAGCCTGGCTTACTCCCCGAAAGAATTGCGGAGTTCGTTGATTTAGTCTTGACGCGTCGTGACTTTGCTACAGAGGCCACAAGCCTCCTTGCGTGCTTACATATACATCTACACACTGAATCACACAATTCAGCTATAACTAACGCCTCACGAGCTTCTCCCATACGTAACCACACATAAAATGCTACCTGTCCAAGTGGACTTGACTAATTAGCCTAACCGGACGTAGTGGACTTAACGACCAGTTTTCGGAAGCAACAGATTCGACCTGCATCAGGCGCTAACAAATTTCTAAAATTTTCTGTAGGGCAGCGAAAGATAGAAAGTTCAACAATGAGAAAGAGAGGCTTTCCAGCGAATTCTTTCTGCGTTCTAATCTGTAAGGAAGTGGACGAAAGGAAGGGAGGCTCTTGGAGGAAGGTCTTATTTCTGTGCAGACCTTTGGTGGAAGTCGAACCCACGACCATTGCTGTTAGCTGGAGCGAAGTTGATTATAACATCCAGTTACTTAAGGTAGCGGCAGGTAAGCCACTCGAACCCACGACCTTTGGTGGGAGAAAACAAGTGATAAGCAGTAAGAACGCATTCGAATGAGAATGTAAAATAATTTAGTTAGTGCGTCTTGAGCAGAGGGTGCAGGCTTTCGCCTTCACCCTCTTTGGCGTATGCTAATGTGACAGTCAACTTTTGTTCTTAGGGCAACCACTTAAATCACCTTCTGCTACCTACGCACCCTTCTCCGGCCCTGTTTCCCTAAGATCAACATGGTGGCGAATACACTTGGACATCCGCTGCGACAGAACCCCCGCCTCTTTCGATAGACTGGCCCGGTCTCACACCTTAGTTCGAGACGGATAAAAAAGAAAAGAAAAGCAATACAAATGCTAACAAAGCTGGCGACAACACATTCCGGACCCAATATCCGGACCAATATCCGGACCCGCGGCGCCGACGGACGTCGACGGCCAGGACAGGTCCCGAGCTTCTCCGATCGAGTCGGAGTCCCGTTACCGCCCTGTATGTCCCCGAGAACCTGTGCGATCAAGCCGGGGTGACACGCGCCGTCTCGCGTCATACGACACCGCCCAGCACCGCCACCACCACGTCACCGCCGCAGGAGTCGCGCGTGCCGCGTCAATCACGGCTGCGATTTCAGACGCTCTTGTGTGTGCCCCCGTGGCAACCGACCGAGCGACCGCCTCTCCGGTTTTATTTCCGCGGCCGTAGTGCTCACTTACCAGCCGAGCTTGCGCCGCCCTCCCTATTTCCCCCGTCGCTTCCCACGAGCAGCTCACCTCGCGTGAGTGCTTTTCCCGCGTCCCGCCGCGCCCCCTTTCTTTTCCTTTTCGTCCGCTACCCCGGAGTCGCGCTCTCGCCCGCCTCGCCCAGGCGCTGCCTGCTTCGCCGGATCCCTCCGAGCGGAAGCGAAACCCGACGAGATTTGACGAAGCGCCGCTCGCACCGGGCGCATGCGTGGCACGTCGTGCGCCATTGTTGGTTCCGTTAGTGACCCAAAGGCGGCGCCGGTACGTCCCGCCCGGCGTTCCCAACGTCTTCGCGTGTGAGCCTCTCCAACTCCCTCTGGCGCCCAGACTTTTTGATCCGAGTGAGAACAGAGCCTGGGCCAAAGCTCGCCGCGCTCCCTCCTCCTTTCTCGATGGCGGTGAGTCGCTGGCACGCGCATCCCAGTCCGAGCAGCGTGCTAGTGTAACGCTGGCCTTTTGACTGGAAATCTGACCGCGGCACCCTTTTCCGGTTTTCTATTTTCCGTGCTCGTCACATCGCCTGTGACACCGAAGTAACCTGTTGCCGGTTTCATCGGCTGCTCAGTTTTGGGTTTCCTCGTTCCTCCCGGTAGCTAGGGCACTGCTTGTCGGCGCCAGTACGGCGCCAGTAAAAGAAAAGTAAAAGAAATATGGCGCCAGTAAAAGAAACAACACACACACACACACACACACACACACACACACGCAAATGAATGAAACTGGCCGGATTTCAGGCCGACTGTGTTGAGGGAAAGGCGACCATTGACCGGATGGGATCAAGCTGTGTCCATGCGAGGCTCACAAGCTGAAAAGTGATCCTTCCTACGTCTGGCACTTGCGGCATTATCTTTTTCTTTATGTATACCGTCATCATCCTCCTCATCAGTGTATATATATATATATATATATATATATATATATATATATATATATATATATATATATATATATATATATATATATATATATATATATATATATATTTGTACACTGATGAGCAGAAGGGGGAAGAGAGAGAGCGTATATTCGAGTTGCTTGCGATGCATTACAATCTATCATAGGCATAGGAGCGACCACAAGTGCCTCGCTGAAGAGTAAGTGCAGCATCACGAAGCCTAGAACGAGTAACTCTGCACCATCCGCGCACCTAAGTCACCGGTTTGACATTAAATGGAAGCAGTACACTTAACCTTTTCAGCAGTACCTTGATCACGCAAGCCCTTACTGAAATAACAGTGTGCATTGGAATGAGAAGGGGCGATTGAGCGAAATTACCTGGCACATCATGCCGTTGTTATGCGGTTAGCGAAAGCAAATATATAGCTATCTCGAATTTCAGACAAGAAGTGTAACATACTCGTCAACGTTGCTCACGAGAGCGAGGCAAAAGAAAAGGTAAGGTAAGGCAAGCAGGTTGAGTAGACTGCCCGTTTGTTACCCACCAATGGGAAGGACGATTAGGGCAAGAAAGTAAAAGAAAGTGGTTTGCGTGGGCTGAATGTAGTGTTTGCCAGCGGTACGAAGGGGACAATATGGCCGGCGTCGCGCAAAGTTTTCCATCAAGGATGAACACAGCAGCACCAGTGTTCACGAGCCTAAAGGCATGAAAGCCACCGAAATATACTTCAACAAGGTTTGCTGGAGAAATCCGATGACTCGACTGTTTCGACAGCGACGTAGCTCGCGCCTCGGTAACCGAGGTACTTAGTTTTCAGTGTCCGGAGGGCAGAGTTGACGACCCATAGCTGACAAAAAGCGACATTGGGGTGATGGTAACCGGCGGCTCAATGAGGGCAGCCACTCGGGCGAAGAGAATTATTTAGGGTTAAGAAAATATTCGAAGTTTCCAATACTCATACGAACAGTTAGTGTGTAATATTCTATTCGTATTTGAAAAGGAATTATTCAGTGTTTTCGAATATTCAGAACTAAATAAATATTTCGCAACAACCGACCGTTAAAGACTGGCTGCTGTTCTCCGTAAAGCAAACAAGGTGTCGCATACCGTCAAAAATGAAATAGCGACAAACGCTTTTGAAGAAAAGGAGAAACAAAATGGGCAATGCAAGCTCTGATTTTGATTTTCCAGCAGAAGCCTACGTGACAAGCCTGCTGTCTTGGTTTTAGTTTGTCATTTAGTGTTTTTGGCAATGTAGTCACGTAGCAGTTTTATGTTTTACGCAGTGGAAATACCAGTGATGTTATCTTTGCAGCGGACCCATTTTAATGTCCATAAGGCATACAAGTACGTCAACAGCCATTTGTGTTCATTTTCTGCAACTTGTGGTCTTTTCGCAACAATCACTTATTTAACGCTTCTTGGTAAGCTGGTATGAAGGAGTCATACATTCTTGGAAGGCTTCTTTGCAACCAGTTCCTAAAGTTGTCAACAGGTTATTCGACCAATCTTTTAATGAAAAATAACGATCTTGTGTTTGCAACTAATCCTTTGTCTATGATAGTTACTGCCTTTTTCCCACTAGCCAGTACAGACGTACCACCTATAATTATCTCAAAATAAATTTTGCCCTCTAAATATATGCATCTGCGTTTGTTAGATATTCGTTTTGGTGTTCAATACTTACTATTAGTACTCGATCCATATTAGAAAAAGCTGATATTCGCCCGCCGCTAGAATTCTCCTTGCTGCGCGGGTGGGGAGCTGTGTAGTCTTGAAGCGTAAGCAGTCGGTCGTATGACATCTGTGGGAGTGGTGAGGAGGCGGCGACACAAGCGCGCAATATGTCGCGGATAGCCACAAGAATAACAAATCGTAGGATTGGCTGCGTGCACCATGAATTAGTAAACGTCGGGGCTGTCTGACACATAAAGACACGGGCGGGAACCGAACAGGCGGGGACGAGTAACGAAACGCCGGTTGTCCAGGCGACCTCTCGGTGACCTCCGCGCACGTAAAGGTGCAGCCTCCAAGGGGGATGGACGACCCAAGGGCAGTGCTTCGGTTTATTGGTCTCGTATTACTTTTCGTACGGCTGGGGCCAGATGCTGTGCTGGCTCGTGCGAGCTAGGCGAAAGGGAAGGCTGGTGGGTGAGCTCCTCAGGCACACATTTTTTTTTTATCCTGGATCAAAAGCGTGTATATGCTGATCAGCGCCAATAGTCAATGCGGTGGGACAGTCGGCCTGTGCCAGAGGGTGTCACATTAGAGCGCGTTGCTTCACCAATATTCGGCAGAACTGTCGCACACATTGGCGACTTGTGCGGCGGTTCGTCGGTCATTGGCTAGCAGCATTTGAAATGGGTCATGGGCCTATTCCTTCAAGTATTTGCTTCGCCTTCTCTAACTTCGTCATTAATATATTTAACCGTCTGTGCAAATCGACGACGGCTTCAATATATCGGGCAAAGTTCTTGCCGGGCTGTTGAGCGCACCCACGGAGTCACCGATCTACGGGGAACTTTTACACTGCCGGGCGACCATTGACTTCAGAAATACATGCACGCAGAAACTGCTCTGGAAGTTGTCTCAGTATGCGTATACGCATTGTGCCACATGGTCATTTCCACGCAGTCCAGTGTCATTATCAATGTTATGAAACTTGATTAAAAATTAAATTACGGGGTTTTACGTGCCAAAACCACTATCTGATTATGACGCACGTCGTAGTGGAGGACTCCGGAAATTTCGACCACCTGGGGTTCTTTAACGTGCACCTAAATCTAAGTACACGGGCGTTTTCGCATTTGGGCCCCATCGAAATGCGGCCGCCGTGGCCGGGCTCCGATCCCGCGACCTCGTGCTCAGCAGCCCAACACCATAGCCACTGAGCAACCACGGCGGGTGAAACTTGATCCGACCAGTATAAACGATAGTGCCGCGGCGACACGAACGGCTGCGGAAGGCGCCGCAAGGTGAATTGATGATGCAAGAAAAGTACTGGAGATGGTGGCGCCAGGTGCACTTATGACATTCCTATCATTATAACCCGTTATCGCTCTTGAGGGCCTATCCAACCCTGTCGAACCATTATCAACCGTGATCAACCATACTCCGGAGGCGGCTGCGTATGGCGCGGCCGAGCTGGCTCTATCTTGAAAGCAATCTGTGATGGGGACCGAGTACGCCGAGTACTGATAGCTTCCCGTGCGCTGTGTTGTCGCTGCTTAGTTCGCGTTGAAGCGAAAGGCAGCGCGAAGGTCAATTCGCTTGCTGCTGCGGGCGCTATCTTGAAAGCGATCGTCTTATGCGATGGACGTACGGACGGACGGACGAACGGGTTTACTCTTTGGATAGGCTGAGAAGTGCTTACGAATCTAAGCTGGTTTGTAATGCAGCCTAGTTCATAATATCCCCTTCATGATTCTGGAACGAGAGATTGTTCACGCCGGTCAAATAAAGAATGAGGTTGTTCACTTTAGTTGTATCGCCCCACTTGTACGTAGGATGCCATCTTGTCCTCGACTTCGTGGTCATCAATTGCGCTGGATATCGCAGGGTCACCATGATGCACCACCCTGCGACAGATAGCGGCCGAAGTCTGGGAAGTACTTTGGACAATGGCTTTCACCAGCGTTGTTGACGTTGAAGTTCAGAAGGGCTTCGTACTTCCAGTTTTGAGCTGCACCCCACTCCTCGACTGAATTATGCTCATCATCACCAAACCATTTTTATGTCCACTGCAGGACGAAGGCCAACTGATTACAAGTTCTGCCTGCTGATTTCCTAATTTCATAACCCCACCTAGTTTACTGCCGTCGTGGACTGCGCCTTCCCTTCTCATGGCAGCAATTCTGTAACTATAATGGTACACCGGTTATCCATCCTACGCATTACGCGTGCTAGGTAGAATCTGGTTTTTTTTTCTCTCTTAATATCAATGAGAATATTGGCTATCCCCGTTAGCTCTCATCTACACCTCTCTCTTCCTGTCTCTTAGCATTACGCCTAACACCTTTCGTTTGATTGCACCGATTTATAAGGGCATGTAATTAAAAGATTCCTCGTAAGGTACAACAAAAGAGTCGAAGCCCGCAAAATTGAGCCGGCGTCTCGCGCTAGCAGGGCTCAAGACCAAGCTATATGGTGGGAACTTTCACGAACAACTTCGCTTTGTGGAAATAGACGCTACGGCACGGCGCCGATTGTTCGCTAGCTTGGGCGACTGGAGCGAAAAACGGGCAGACTCCACCGCGAGTTCGCCGCGCAGCTATCAGTGTTGCCAGACTTCGCTTTTGTAAAGCAAGTCGAAAATAGCGAAAAGCGTTTTCGTTTTAGTATTTTTTTTTGCCCGTTGCCAAGCAATCAGAAAGAAACTTTCATACGTGCGTTTGCAAACGATGTATGTTCTTCTCTTGAGTGAGATTATTGAGTGAGATACAGAGCGAGATCACTCCTCGCGGCGCCTGGCGAACGTGATTCGCACGTTGGTTGCTTCAGGAGGCGAAGTTCGCCACCCGGCGAATTTTTTCTGTCAAAGTCATGTCAGTGGAGGGCGTCAATTTTTTTCTACGCCGGACGAAGTTTTGCCTTTCTGAGCGCCTATCGAATAATTTATTCCTCATTACGGTATGTATGTATGTATGTATGTATGTATGTATGTATGTATGTATGTATGTATGTATGTATGTATGTATGTATGTATGTATGTATGTATGTATGTATGTATGTATGTATGTATGTATGTATGTATGTATGTATGTATGTATGTTATTGTGTCCCGCGTCATACCAACCTTTCAAAAGCAGCACACGCGCCAAACACGTGGGGGTAGGCAATGAAAGCATCGCTTCAAAATTGCTGAATTGAATTTTTCCTGTATCGTTCGAAGATTCTAAGTAAATTATTGCTTTGCTATGGGTATCATTTATTCTCGATTAAATATGTATTTACACACAATGATAGAAATAGTGATGCCGGCTTACTACAATGGCCACTAACGTTTTTTGTGGCGTTCTGTTATAAAGCACAGGCATATTTTCGAACCATTGGCGGAAGGAATGTAGCCACCATCTGCTAGCTCGCGGGCAAAGACAGACGTATATTGAATCCCATATGACTACGCTTATAGAAAGGGTCGGAAAGTAGGAACGCAGGATAAAAGTTTACTCGTCCATTCGTCTGGTCCAAAATGTCAACGCAGACGCACATATACGCCGAACAAGAACAAGAAACAAAAGAGAGAGAGAGAGAGAGAGGACACTTTCCAAATCATGGGTTAAGAAAACTCGCAATGTAATTTTGTGGCGTCTTTTACCTGAAAAATATTTCGTGCTTTTCATTCTCCTATTTTGCCGTCCATTGTGTGCGCAGAGGGGTACCTCCATGCGACCAGTCGAGCTGAAAAACGGTCCTCGAACGCCACTAAAGGACGTGGGAGGCCAGCCACACCGCAGGCTTCCAGACTGAAAGAACAAGTTTGAGGCAAGCTCAAAGATATGGAATTGCTGGAATGATACAGAAAGCAACATTCGCGCCATAGTATAACGCAGGAAGACGAAAATCCCAGAATCGGATGCGCCCAATAAAAAATGCGGATGTAAAGACATCAAGGCGACCATTCAGACAGAGTGCCTGAAACCCGCTCAAAGCTTCGATGCCATTTTCGTTTTCGGAGCAGATTGAACGGTCTTGGGTGTCGGGGGCCGTGGGTTTAGCTCGTACGGTACGCGTTCTTCAAGTTTTGTAAGTTTTGTGTCTCGTGAAGTTTCGCAGAAATCCCCTTCTTCAGAAATGTGTCTCATTCTTTTTTATTCTTCCCCACTCGGAAATTGAAGGACGAATCACCTGGGGATTCTCGAATCATTTCCTCCATCGCCCACTTTTTTTTTTCCTTACTCGCTGGCGGCGTGGCTTGATCAGGCGAAACGCGCGCTTTGAAGCCCTTCGTTTCGCGTCCACAACCGTCGTCGTCGTCCTCGTCGTACTGGAACGAAAATATTCTCGAAATCCCGAAAGGGGATACGTGTACAAAGACTCGGTTCCCAAGGCGGTCCCGCCAAGCACAGTGCGCAACCCTTCGATACGGGTATCCGCTCCGCCCCCCCCCCCCCCCCCCCCCCCCGCTGCCCCGTCTACAGTGTCCGGGTCGCCCTGTCTCAACTGCATTTGTCTCGTCTATTCCGCGCTGTTCTTCGTTTATGCAATTTCTTGCCTTCGTCTTCCCGCATCCGTGAACGTATCCGTGAACTCGCAGCGTAGTTTTCAGCGAGTGCGCCCCCCCATGGATTCCCACGCCGAGAAAAAAGTATCCGAACGCTATTTTTCTTGCGTCGCATCTTCTCATCTCTGCTTGAGTCGCGAGCCCTTGTGTGCGCCCCTTGCGACGCGACGTTGAGACCCTCATCTCGAAATCTTATAGCGGTGTGCGCTTACTCATAGATGACCTTTCATCGGTTCAAAAGGACCACGTGCGCAAGCGTTGGAGCTGCGATGAGGACTTCCAAGGAGGCTGGAAATAACGGGAGCCCACGGTATGGCTGGAACATCAAATACATGTGGAGCAGTCATATAAAGGCTTATTTGTGCAGGCTGGTTTAGGCCACGTTAGCGCTGCAAAAAAAAAAAAAAAAAAAAACTGGAAAAGTGTTTTTTTTTTTGCTTAGCAGCGATTTTCGTAATAATTCTCACGTAAGAAAAGAACCATGTAGTCGACACTACCTGCACGTGGCAATATATCCCGAAACAGACGTGATGATGATCTTGATGATATAATGATAAGTTGTAATAATTACGATTCAAGTAAAAACTAAACCTGTCTCAACTAGGAGATCACCGCCACCGATACGACTGTGCACGCTACATATATAAAACCGTTCTCCTTACCGCAGCATACGAAAAACAGAAAAAGAGATTATGGAAGCAGCCCCATTAACGAAGCTAGTGATTTTTGTGGGATCATTCTCGGTGTCAACTTCAATAATTAAGTAATTGCAGGTTATGGGAATGAATATTGATTTCAACAAGCGCCTGCAAGTATATACATTTGGTCTAAATATTCCTCAAATGCGTAGTTGGAAATCGGCACCCGTTTCAGTCCGTCTTGGGCCGCCATCTTTTGTCGATTCGCGTTGCAAGCACCGGGTGTTCAATATCATTGTGCCTTGGCGCAAGCTACGCTTGCATCCGCGCTTTTCAGTGTCATGTCTGGAAGTATGACACACACACACACACACACACACACACACACGCACACACGCACACACGCACGCACACACGCGCGCGCGCACGCACGCACGCACGCACACACACACACACACACACACACACACACACACACACACACACACACACACACACGCACGCACACACACACACACACACACACACACACACACACACACACACGCACGCACGCACGCACGCACGCACGCGCACGCGCACGCACACGCACACGCACACGCACACACACGCACGCACGCACGCACACACACACACACGCACACACACGCATACACGCACACAAACGGACGGACGTACACACACGGGCGGACGCACGGGCGGACGCACGGACGGACGCACGGACGGACGGACGCACGCACAGTGGCACAAAAAAGTGCTCTGCCGCAGCAAGACCCTTTTAAAGGCAAAGCTCACTTTCAGGAGAAAAATACCGTGAAAAAACTTGCGCCCGCAAATTTCTTAATTCCATCGCTCCAACTAACTTTCTGCCATCCTTGACTGCGCTTCCCTTCCCTTGGCAACGATTCTGTAATTTTAATGATCCACCGATTATGGACCCTACGCACCACATGGCCTGCGCAGCTCCATGTAGTGTTTTCGTGTCAACTAGACTATCGGCTATCACCGTTTGCTCTCTGATCCACACCTCCATCTTTCTGTCTCTTAACTTTACACTTAACAATTTTCGTTCCATCACTCTTCGCGTGTTTCTTCTTTTTATTGAAATGAATATTAGGAGAGGTTGGCGCCTTTATGGTGGCACCGGCTACTCCTTATCACTTAGCAAAGGAACCAAATTTGCGTAAAAAGGGAGAATAACGACACGAAATATGGCACTCAGTAAAACACTGGATGAATAAAAAATATACAGACCAACAGTACATGAGTCGCAAAGTTCTGTGCATTAGTTCAGTCCACGTACGCTTATGTAAAGTCAAATGTTTTGAACAGCCAAAACACACAACACATGTAACGCACTGCAAGTATAGGACATAGTTATACAGATTGCGTAAAAGTTGCTATCACTACGTAAACCAATTATGAACCACGAACAACGTTTGTGTTACTCATTTAGCGTATTCGGATCATCTGATACCTAATATTTTCCCCAAAATGATGGTGTCTTCTAAAGCTTTTTCAGAGCAAGAAACGCTCTTTATTGAAGGCCTGCAGTTGGCCATGGGCCAAGTATCTTTTTTAGAGTGAAAGGTCTTCTGTCTAATAGAAACAAATCAGCTTGCAGTACCGTTCTTTGAGTATCGTATTTCGTGCATCGAGAAGATGATGCACATCTTCGTCTGGATGGCCACAAGAACACTGCGGACTAGAGACACGTTTTATCCTGCACAAGAAGTGTTTCGCAAATGCAGTACCAAGACGCAGGCGGTGTATCAATGTTTCAAATTTTCTGTTGTCTCTTAGATTTTCCGGCATTGATAAGTTTATACATGGGTCTATAAAGTATAACTCCGAGTTTTTAGTTTCCTGATCAAACCAGGTAGTTTTGCTGAGGCGACAAGAAACCTGTCTCAGGAGCAGACCGACTTCACTACGCAATAGAGGAAGATTGGTTGTCTCCGCGTTATTGTGCGCCCGATTCGCAGCTGCTTGAGCTGCAGTATTACCAGGAATATTGCAGTGCCCAGGAATCCACTGAAATGCAATTACGTGGTTCATTGCGCTTGCTTTTGTAAGTTCTTTGAGTGTCTCATACAATAGCAAAGTGTTCAAAGAATTTTTCTTATTGCTCTGTAGTAATGTGAGAGCGGCTAGCGCATCGCTAAAGATAACCCACTTTTGCGAATGTTTTTCTGATGTTATGAAACGCAAAGCACACAGGATTGCAAACAGTTCTGCCATGGTGGAAGATGTCTCTCGGGATAATTTGAATGTTTGCTCTAGCGCTAAATGTATACTGACGAATGCTGAAGTCGAGCAATTTTTATGACACGAACCATCTCTATAAACGTGGATGTACTGGGGATATAAGGAGTAAATTTGGAAGAGTGCGAGTTGTTGTGCTGCTACTATGAATGTGTCTCTCTTAGATATAATCCCGTCCACCAATATTTCTATATTAGGACATGTTAACATCCAGGGAGGGTAACATACATCCACTTTGCATAATTCAAATCTTGGTAATAATGCTTTATGTTCTCGAACAACATCATGAATTTTGCTTTTGTTTCTTTCGGTAAGCGCGAGGTTTAATGGATGCTTCTCGTGTTGGGTTAAGATGCGATAAGTATGTCGGCATGTTTCAACCGTTCGTATGACTGGAAATGGTGGGTGACGAGCTTCTGCAATTACTAAAGAACTTGAGGTAGCCTGCGGAACCCCAAGACACACTCGCAGCCCTCTTGCCAGTAAACGTTGAAGACTTTCCTCAGAAGTTTGCGATAAACCATGGAGAATAGATGCCGAGTAAGCAATTCTTTGTTTTATGAGTGCGTTATGAACCTGTAGTAGTGAAGAGACTAATCCCCACCCACGTTGTGCCAGCGAGTCGCCGAAGTACGTTTATTACTGCATTGGTCTGCTTTTCAATTGCGCTGATGTGTGAAGCCCATGTTAGCTGGCGGTCAAGAATAACTCCAAGGAATTTATGCTCTTTCACAAACATCAAAGTTTGCCCACTAAGCGTAAGTTGGAAATTATTCAGCTGTCGTCTAGTGAAAGGAAGTACGGCTGTCTTTGCGTATGAAAGACCCATGCCTCTTTCTTTTAAAAATGTGTCGATACTATCAAGACCCTCTTGCAGCGTTCTTTGAATGTCTTGTATATGAGATCCAGAGGTATATGATACAGCGAATACTGTAGACCAGACGGGAGTTTTAGTGGCAAGGCCGCCATGACATAGCTGAATAAAAACGGACTGAGAACACTGCCCTGCGGAACGCCCTGCGTGATGCTGTGATAACTACTCTCTCCTTCGATTGTTTCCATAAATATTTTTCTGTTTTTCAAGACATTTGATACCCATCGCAGTGCTCGACCGTGTAGGCCAAGCTCTAACATGCCAGCAAGGATGTGTATCTGACTTATAGTGTAGAATGCTCCTTGAATCTCTAAACATACTGCTACTGTCACATTTCCGCAACTACGTTCATGTTCGACGCATGTGGCAATGTCTAATACTGAATCCATTGTACACCTATTTCGTCGAAAACCGGTCATGCAATTGGAAAACACATTTTTGTGTTCACACCACCACTGCAGTCGATGGTCTATCATCTTCTCCATTAGTTTGGAAAAACAGCTTGTGAGACTGACGGGTCGGTAGGAGTCAAGACAAAGGGGAGTCTTTCCTGGTTTTAGTACTGGAATTACCCGGGCTAATTTCCATGAATCTGGAAGAGCCTCTCTTATCCAGATATCATTAAATATCTCCAAAAGAGCCATTCTTCCTACTGGACCTAGGTTCTTTAACATCACATACGTGACACCATCTAGGCCTGTGGTTGTCTTTGAACGGCATGACGAAAGAGCACATTTCAATTCATTTAGACTAAACTCACTTTTTTTTTCTTTATTTCGTCATTCATCATTAGTACAGAAGGAGGTCCCGGAGTTACAAGAACTGTCAGGGGGACCTCCTATTAGTAATTTAACATTGCATGAATTAATACATTTTGGCAACATAGCAGCGACAGACATCAGAAAACGCGAAGTTAATGAAAAAATAAACGAATACAAAAAGTTGCTTGCAATAATTGAAGTTCAAAACACAAGCAAATGAAACCGATACAGCGTATGAATAAATAAATATGTAGTAATTGACACGTTATGGAACATAGGAATGACACAAGTCAAAGAACACGGGGTTAATGTAACAGATAATTAGAAATAAATATATGCTTACAATACGCAAAGTACAAATGTTATATAGACTATGCGACAAAAAATTTGAAATGCCTAAGAAAGGAGAAAAAAGAAGACAAAGGAAGATATAGAATAACCAATAAATAAAGGATGTTGTGTCATAAAGCACGCACGAACTTTCTGTTCTGCTAGTGTTGTCGAACTTGTAAATTGTAAGCAAGTGAACGGAATTCCTGGTCTGGATATAAGTTGACAGAATTCGTCAGCAACAGATGTTTCCGGAGTGCTTCGAGCTACGGCAAGGGCTCGGAAGGGATGGCTCTGGGTAACTGGACTACTAAAAGATCGGACAACTGACCATATTCTGGGAACTGGAGCAAACGGAGACAACGACGCGCAGTATTCTCGCCACCTTCTCGTACCTAATTTTTGTAAGCGTCTGCGCGAAGTTGACCGAACTTTCTGTGTCATCTTGTATTCATCCAGCTTTCCACTGCGGCGGTAAGCCCGATCTGCGCGTCTTCTAATTGCTCTTGGACATTCATATTCCCCGTCGACTGCAGCGTATTCATTTGGAACAATGACTTGCTTTGTGCAAATCTCGTAAGACTCACAATATATTTGCAAAGCTTTGAAAGCTCGGATTTTCGCCCAATGAGTTACTAAAATGGTGACGAAAACTTTGCCAATTAGTTATTTTGAGTAGTGCCGGGTCCCCTCACTCCGTATGAGGCGATGTTTTACCAGGATCGGAAAATGATCACTACCGTGCGTTTCTATGTCCGTTGACCATTCAACGCCATCAAGAAGGTCTTTGGAGCAGAGCGTAACATCTATACAGCTTGAGTAACGAAACCCCCGCAAGAACGTTGGAGAGCTGTCATTTAACACGATCAGATTACTTTTTTCTGCGGCAGACTCTTGGATGCTTCCACGGGAATCGTTATATTCACTGCTCCAGATGACGTTATGTGCGTTGAAGTCCCCACAAACCAGCACATGTGAGTTTGCGATACCAAACACATTCGCCAAGCTGTCTACTGATATGTTGCTAGCACATTGTAGATAAAGACTGATCACTGTGACGCTTGTGTTTCTAAAAGATATCTCGCATGCTACGAACTCCGGTATATTTAAATCGCTCGACTGTATTAAATAGGACGGCAGGTCCTTTCTCACGCATAACATCGCTCTGCTACTTCCAGCAATGCGCGATGATTTATATATAACATAGTTTGAAAGACGAAAGTCATCTCTTACGCCTGCCTCCTGTATACATAATACGGGAAAGTTATGTTAAGCTAGTAGTTTGCGAAAATCAGCTGACTTATTTCGAAGGCTATTAGCATTCCACTTAAATACGAGAACATATTGCAACGATTATTCATTGTAAGCCTGCCGTGGAGCTGTTGGTGGTTGTGGAAGCACCAACGATTCCACAGAAAGCAGAGCTTTTACCTCTGGTAGGTTGTTTGCTTGTGGAATGGCACTTAGAATTGCACGCAGAGCTGTGAATAGCATGGGCAGGATCATCTGTGCTACGGGTAAAGACGCGTAATCACCAAACGACCCTGAAGCTCCATGCGTGCTCGAAGCAGGTCGCTGAAGAGTTGACTGAGATGATCGCTGGTATGACTGGTTCGGTTGAGGCGAATGCTGAGGTAGTCATCGCTCAGATGTTAGATGAGGTTGCTGTGTCAATGGCTGAGGGCGTTGCTGAGAAGGTCGGCGAATTTCACTCGAAGCCTGGGCAAGATGAGTAGCATTCTCTGAAGGTGGATCATGCCGCTCGCGGTCAGAACGTTGTCGACCTGAGTGCTTTAGAGCTGCAGAATAGCTCATATGAACCCCTTGCTCTTTTTCTTTGTTAGGAGTTGGAGGCGCGCATCTTACAGCATCAAGGTTGGGTGGGGGCGTATTACGAGGAGGCAGCCTTCCGTATTTTAACTCATGTCTGCGTAACCTTGAGGCAGCTCTGCTGTGAGGGCACCCGGAGTAGGAAGCTGTATGGTTTCCGCCACAGTTGGCACAGTTTGGCTGACAGACAGGCTTGCACTCTGATTGGTTGTGGTCTTCTGAGCATATCTTGCAGCGACGCTGACTGCAGCAGTTCTTCGATAGGTGTCCAAATCTCTGGCAGTTGTAGCATCTTAGAGCAGGGCCATGATATTCTTCTACGGGGTGACTCGTGAAACCTAAATGCACTCGTTGCGGCATTGGTTTGTCTTCTCTGAAATGGAGGATGACGGTTCTCAGAGGGCGTGATTCTACCGCTCCGTCTTCTTGGCGATTGTAGCGTGCCTGAGGACGGGTAGATGTCACTCCAATATCCCTCAGGAAGTCAACCAGTTGTTCTTCCGTATACTCAACTGGCACATGTCGTATCTTGCCAACATTCTTGGTATAAGACGCCGGAATGAATGGCTTGACTTCCAAACCAGCCACTTCGTTCATCGACAGTAGATGTCTTGCAGATGAAACTGAAGTAACGTTGACAGAGAAACTTCCATCTCTATTCACGCGGAAAGACTGCACTTTTTCTTTTGCCGCGGAGACAATTTCCGACGCAGCTCGGTTTGGATTCACTTGCCCGAAATTGCGTCTTTCCGGTGAGGGATGAAAAACAACTGGAATTCCCTCAGGCCGCTTCTTTTTATACGTTACCACGGAGAACGGCGTTTCATCGCAGTCTATGTCTTCATCTTCACTTAGATCATAGGTAGATGTTTTGTCGTCGTCAACCCGTGGTTTCTTGGCTTCACTTTCGCTTGTCTCAGCCATATTCACTGAAGGTGCGCTGGAAGGTAGGGCAGCGTTGAAAACTAGCGTCGCCGGCTTGATGACATTGGGCGCTTGTTGTGGCACTTCTGAGTGCGGCGCCGATTCTGCGGCACTCATGCGCCTAGGAACGCGCTGTCGGACATATGGCTCGTGCCGATGTTCTTTGCTGCCTACCGCCGTGGTAGGCGTAGATGCGCTGCGGAGCGCAGCCAAACCACGCGATATTGTGCGTGATCTTTAGCACACAGGAATCCCACGGGATGTATGTTCTCCCTGGACAACAGTGAAGTCTGAACACAGCACTGATTCTTCGAAGAAAACAGAAAATAATATCTCACCGAAGAAGCAGCTGCCGCTCGGAGGGACTTCTTCTTCTTAAACTGTTGAATTCTTAAATTCTTAAATTGTTAGAATGCAATGATTGTAAACTTCTCTTTTCAGCGGCAGTGAGAAGCTGCCATGCCCTGCTGGCGCTGAGCCGTGCTCCCACAAGGGTTGCCGAAGATAGTGCCAGGATTTCCTCCTTTCCCTACAAGAACCACTTCTCTCTCTTCCAGCCAGGATTTGGAAATGCCCGTCGGGTGCACTGCAACCCATTTTTATTCTTCTGTAAATTCGCTTCTCATGACGACGGTCCCCTGTGAGCAGTGGCGTAGCCAGAAATTTTGTTCGGGGGGGGGGGGGGGGGGGGGCTCAAGTTGCAAGGCGGCCTCCTCCTTAAGAGGAAGCTTTAGCTCGGGTGCTGCGATCTAAATACATCTGGAAGAGGAATTCTGAGGAATTCGTTTTTCTCGGCAACCGCTGCCCCAAATTTGAAGAGCTTTGTTGCATTTAAAAGAAAAGCTTAAATTCTATTGACTGCTGGCTTCGAATTTTTTATTTACATTGTCAGTTCTTTATTAAAAATTGGCCAAAATAGCACATTTTTAGAAAACGAAACTACCATGTTTAGAACTCTGTAACTCATTAATGAAAAGTGATATCATAATTCTGTGGGTTTCATCTGATAGTACATCTACAGCGGACAAAATTCATATGTTACACATGAATCTCAAAAGAATTTAGTATTGTGAAAATAAGGCTTTTGCAGTACCGTGATACACAACGTAACCAATTCACGTAAGGCACAAATTGACATACCAAATTTGTGCGCTTTGCTGTTTACAGAACCGCAATATCTGTTCTTGATGCAGAGCTATTGGATTGTAAACGTTGTGCTTCTAATTCTTTCAAACTTTCGAATTTTTCGAAATATTTTAAACAAAATTCAGGCTCTAAATCAAAATTCCGCTTCCAATAGACACTAAATTTTAACTTTCTCTCTTAAATGTGACAAATTTCATTCAAAGCGATCCAGAAGTTATCTCAGAAAAGCGTTTCTGCGTTTTACATCTATTTGCATAGGCCGCGTTGGAGTTGGGCCCGAGCTAAAGCTTCCTCTTAAACAATTTGTCGAAGGATCAAATACATGAATAATAATTGCATTGCCATTGCCAAAGATGCTGCAAACGAATTATTG
This sequence comes from Dermacentor andersoni, assembly GCF_023375885.2. Classification (NCBI taxonomy): domain Eukaryota; kingdom Metazoa; phylum Arthropoda; class Arachnida; order Ixodida; family Ixodidae; genus Dermacentor; species Dermacentor andersoni. The sequence goes on along the minus strand of NC_092816.1, from coordinate 161,923,208 downwards.
AACGCTACGCACTGTCAAAACAAGCTAGGTATGTATTTCTACACAAAAGAATATACTTGTATGTGTCAAAAATTTTTCCCAAAATAACTGGTATCAATGCTTCCACGTTTTTTGTATATTTAATAAGTGAAGAATACATCACGCGAGCTTTAGAACTATATCAGTTTGAAAGTAGCAAATCAGTGCATACCGTTGATATGAAAAATGTAAAGGCCATGAAATGAACAAGTTGAGGACAAATATGTTAATGTCATTCTTAGGCCCGCAGCGGGCTGAGTCGCGTACCTCAGAACCTTCATTAATGTTTTGCATCCATCCATTCTTAGGTACTCGGACCGTGGCCATACCCGCCACTGGCACGAAAAGCGATTCGTGCACTAGTGCACTATTTGAAGTGCACCTGCTTAAGAGACCGTTTATAGGGTCCCTCAGTATAGTGTCCCTCCCACACGCATTCAGTGCTTACTCTCTCCCTTTTTTCCTCTTTCTATTCCCCTTTCCCCCACCCCCCGTGTAGTATAACAAACCGGGTGCTCTTCTGGTTGACCTCCCTGCCTTTCCTGTCCTTGCTTTCTCTCTCTCTCTCTCACTCTCTTTGTCATATATCTTTGTTATTCATGAACCGTGTTTACTTTCTTGTACATATGCAGCGGCCAGTGAAAAATCTCATTGATGCTGTCATTTGTTCCAACGTATTACGCAGTAGCAGCTGCCACCGGTCGTGTATCGTCAGTAATTGCGCCGAAATTATAGTCGCAACAAAGAGCACGTATGAAAAGCAGGAGTTCTGCAAAATGTGCGAGGGCGAGTTAAATGAAAGTGAGCTATACCGAATATATCACAAACGGGGTGCTTTATTTAAAAGTAGTCTGCATGATCATTTAGACGCGTGTCCCATTCACAAACGAGTCGCGTGATTCCCGTCTCATAACACTCGTTGGGTTGCTGCTTGTAAAAGTCTGTATGCGACTCTTTCACATCATCGTCCTACACGAATCTGGTTCCCTTGAGCTGTTTTTTCGGTTGCTCCAAAATGTGGAAGTCGCAAGGCGACAGGTCTGAGCTACATGGCGGTTGTTACAGCGTTTCCCACTTGAACTTTACCAGTTTTGTATTAACCACGTCAGCGAGGTGGGGACGGGTATTGTCGTGGAGCAAGATGACATCATTACTCAATTTTCCACGTCGTTTGTTCTTGATTGCGACACGCAGCCGTTCCGGGGTTTCACCATATCGGAAACAATTGATAGTCTCTCAAGATTTAGCAAATTCTATCAGTAATGGCCCCTGACGACCGAAAAAAAAAGTCAGCACCATTCCAGCGGAAATGATGGCTTTTGCTTTCTTTGGGCGTGGTGGATTCGAATGTTTCCACTGTAAGCTTTGCCGTCGTGTGTCAGGCTCGTAGTAGTGGCACCATGGTTCGTCCCCGATCACAAGTGCAGTAAAGAAGTCGTCACCCTCATTGTGATACCGGATCAGATAAGTCAAGGCAGCGCCGAACTTCTCCGTCTTCTGGCGGTGGCTCAAAATCTTGGACATTCATTGTGCACACAAGAGCCGATAACCGAGATTTTCATGAACTATGGCGTGAACCGAACCTTGATTGATGTTCACACGCTCTGCAAGTTCAGCGATGCTTATCCTCCGTTCTTGTCTGTTCAGCTCATCAACCTTTGCAATTTTGTTGGGGGTGATTGCACGATGGCTTTGGCCCTGTCTTAGATCGTCTTTCCAACTTTCACGTCCTTATTTGAACCGTTCGCTCCAACACTTCACAGTGGACAATGAAATGCACTGTTCAACGTACACGGCAGCCATACAGTGACTAATTTCTTTTTGGGAAATACCTTCAGCTGTCAAAAACTGCACGGCAACACGCTGTTCAACTTTCGGAGTGTCATTTATGTTCCGCAACCCTGCTCAAGCCAGTGTATGAGAGCATTAAAGAACCTTTATTCTCACACCTGCGTGTCACTTTTGTAAATGAGAGAGGCCTCTCTGCTTCGCGCATGCCTCACAGATAATGAACCGAACCATTATTGCGCAGGGTGGGTAGGCTCACTTTCATTTGATTCGCCCTCATTCATTAGAAATGCGAAGATACAATGTCATATACAAACGCGAAGATACAGCTTCATAAAGGCCAAGAAAGTGTCAGTGCAAACAAAGTTCAATGCACGTATACATAAAACCTTGCAACAAGATATTTAAATATACGTACAAGTCTCCAATAGATCTACGTGTCTAAGAAAAAGTCACTGTATGTAATGCGTCAAACAAGGCAAATAAACATGTTGCGCAATCACAGATACATAGAATCCTAGATCCCGCCCCCATTCCATCCACTCCCCCCGATGTATCGCGCGCGACGCGCTTGCTCCCCGCTTTTCTCCTTTGCGCACACAAGACTGAGTCACAATCATCGGCTCACCAATTCAACCCCACCCCCTCCCTTACGCTTTCACTCGTACATACTGCATGCGGCGCTCGGTCACGATGTTATCGCCCTTGGACTTTATACGAAACATGAGGGTGACGGCAGATCGAATGCCCCTTGCGTGTCCATATAATTGGTATCGGAATAATATAATAAGAGTATCCGGCAACTGAAGCGTCCCGTGGCCCAGTACCTTCCGCAAAAGAAGAAATAACAAAATCGAACTTTCACCCTGCGACAATTCGCTGCGCCCCAACAATGCATTTTTTTCCTTCGTGTGTGGGGCGGGGGCACCGAAATGAAGAAACGCAAAGGAAAGTATGTTGGCTGCAATCGAATGCCTACTTTGGACACCTAATGTGGCTACCGAAGGAATATCGAAGAAAACGTGAGACGCCTGGTCTACCGAGAACCATACGCATACTGCTCGGTATCCTACACCGGCGAGACAAGTCTTAACGGAGAGGCTGCGCTCGAGCGAACGCGGTGCAATCCGCCGAGCCCCCACAGTGATGGCGGCGAGCGACCATTGTTTCTTTTTCTCGTCTGCTAGGCACTAAGCGCCCAAAACTCGGCCAGGCGAAAATCCACTCGGCCATAGCAAACCGAACGCGCACCGAAGTGCGCCGCGCGGTGGTCGGGGCAACACGCGAAAAACGTATGCGCTCTGGCTGGCTCTGGCAGCTCGCGGCTAGGGTAACGAGAACAAAAAAAAAAAAAAAAAAAATGAAGAGGCTCAATGTGTCCGCGCGAATAGAAGTCAAAGCAGAAAAAATAAATAAGAACTTAGTTACCTTGGCTGGCTTTAGTGTGTTGACATGGTTGCTTTGGCGTAGGTGAAAAAGAAAATATTGGTATTTTTTATGTGACATGACGGCACAAATGATCCACCACAACGCTTCGTCTCATCACACCTCGCTGCGTGCCTTGTCAACTTGGCTGATAGTGTGTTGATTTGGCTTGTCTCGTTGCATGTTCCGATGTAATACTTTAGAAAAGTCAATGCCCCTTTGTCGTCAAATGGTTATAACAGCATTAAACCCACAAAGTTCCACGTGCGAAAATTTAAACCACAACTTTGGGAATGTCAATGCATCTTTCACATCAAAAGGTTATGAGATTTATACGCATAAAGTTTTGGAATTGACATACATGCGCTCCGTAGATTCCGCAGCCTCCGCGAGGTGCCGCGGCGAGCTCGTTCACTATCAAAACGCCCTTGAAACTTTGTGCTCGGATGGAGCTGATTGCGTTATGTGACTCCCGGTACATTGACGTTTCCGCGAAATCCAGCCCGACTTTGCAATGTTCGCGGTGAAATGTCCTTTCGAGCGTGAAAAATACATTCTAGACAAAATTCAGGATGATTTCCGGCGCAGGGAGTTGGTTTGGTTGGCGGTGCATGGACAGCACTAAAAATTTCGGGGTGGGGAGGGAGGGGGGGGGGCTGAAGCCCCATAAGCTCCCACCCCCCCTGGCTACGCCCGTGCCTGTGAGTAACTGGCCTAGACAAACGTACTCCTGCGCAGACTCTAAAGACTGGCTGGTGATCATGAATTCATGTTCCCTTGCCAGGCTATTAAACATTCTCTTTGTTTTCTGCATAATAATATTCAACCTTTCTCTTACGCTTCCTCGATTAAAATCCTCAATCATTTGATGCAATTAATTCCCGGTGTTGCTGAACAGGACAATGTCATCTGCAAACCGAAGTTTGTCGAGATATTTGCCGTTGAACTTACTGCTAAGCCATCCCAGTCCAATAGCTTGAATACGTCTTCTAAGCATGCAGTGAAAAGCAATTGGAGAGATAGTGTATCCTTGCCTGTCCCTTTCATTTTTTTTTTCTTTTTTGATGGGTGATTTTCTACTTTACTTGTGGAGAACTAATGTAGCTGTGGAATCTTTGTAAAAGAAGTGCTATTGTTGCTGGCGCGCTTCGACCTACCGTTGTCCCCACGCGAACAAGACGTCGTTCTTTAAAAGCTCAGTGAGAGGGCGAGCAGTGTAAGCAAAATTTTGAACAAAGCGACGAAAGTACGAGCATAAGCCTATGAAGCTGCGAACGTCCTTAACTTAACACGGCACAGGAAAGTCTTGCACGGCTCTAATTTTGGCCGGGTCAGGTTGAATTCCATTGGCGTTTACAAGGTGCCCGAGAATGATTATTTCCCAACGACTGAAGTGACACTTCGACGAGTTGAAGAGCTGAAGTTTCGTAGTACAAAACACAGCAGGGACAGTCGCGAGAAGTTCAATGTGGGCCTCAAATGTTGGAGCAAAAACGACTACGTCATTGAGGTAACACAGACAGGTGGTCCACTTCAAACCTCGGAGAAGGGTGTCCATCATTCTTTCGAACATTACCGGGGCATTGCAAAGCGCGAAGGATTCCCAAGCTATTCACGTATGCATTCTGTATTCCTTGATTACGCATTGCCTCAATTACTGACAGTATCTCTACTGAATCAAATGCCTTTTCATAATCTACGAAAGCCATACGGATAGGTTGATTGTACTCTGCAGATTTCTCACCTGAAAAATGACATGGATGTGATCCATTGAAGAATATCCCTTTTTGAAGCCAGCCTGCTCTTTTGGTTGACCGAAGTCAACTGTTTCTCTGACTCTATAGAAAATTATCATGATGAATGTCTTATACAGTAGTGAAAGCAAGCTAATGGGCCCATAATTCTTCAATTCCCTATGGCATCCCTTCTTATGGATTAGTATAATGTTGGCATTCTTCCAATTCTCTGGCACACTTGAAGTCTTGAAGCATTGCGTATAAAGGGCCGTATGCTTTACAAGCATAATGCCTCTTGCATCTTTGATTCAATCGGCTGTTATTCCATCTTCTCCTGCTGCTTTTCACCGGGAACTGTCTTGCAAGGCCCGTGTAACTTCGTCGCTAGTTGTAGAATAAGCCTCTGTATCTTGTTGATCACTGTTTCCAATGCAGGTTGCATGGCTGCTCTGGGTACTGTACAGGTCAGTATAGAATCATTCTACTGCTCTATGTCATCGATATTGCTAATAACATTACGCTGCTTAACTCTCATTGCCTACATCATGCGCTTTCCTTTCATTGCCAAATTTTTTCTGATTTAATGCTGTGGCTACTTTATTACTGCTTCCTCACTTTTTCCGACATAATAATTCCGAATATCAGTAACTTTCTTCTTGTTTTTCAGCAGTATCATACACGTATCAAAATCATGAATGACTAAACACCTTTGCCCAACGTCAGCCGTTGCAATATATTGCGGTTATAGAACCATAAATAGTGCTTTTTTGTGCAGACATCAAATGTTTTGCTTTCCAACTTCAAAATTTATTGGTTGTCCTCAGAACTAAAGGCAGGCTGTGACGAGTCACAAGAACTTCGAAGTTTACGGGTATCTAAAGCGTGCCCACGTATAGTTTCACACTTGCAGATGCCACCCCCCCCCACCCCCCCCACCCCCCCATTCTAGTACCCGCGCAAATATTTTCAGCCATGAATCGTGTTCGAAGTAATCAGGCGAAAAATAAAAGGAAAACAAACAAACAATAAGGAAATGATGAAGTCCACCACTTGGCACAAAATGAATCCTGTTTGAGCTTCAAGCACGGTGTGCAAACATCCGGGCACGCGCCGAACGGGGCGAGGGTTCGGCCGTCGAATCAGCGCTCCCGTGACAGCTGTAAAGCGGGCCCCGCTCGGCACGACAGGGGCCCGCGCCTTGCATCTTCGGCGAGGCACCGCTGACGCAAATCACACAACACAACCACGCGCCGTGCCGGATTTCGGCGCGTGTCGCGCGAGCTCCGAGCGACGCCGTGCGCAATGAAGCTGCTTGTTTGCCCGGCGGCTTATCGCGCGACAAGAAAACACTCGAACGTGCATTCTGCTCCTCGTGAATGGTACACCTCCTAAGATAAACACGTTAAGCGAAGTCTTCCCCGGATCGCTTTTGTCTCCAGATTAAGAACAACTATTTTACTCTCCGTCATAAGGACTTCCTAGCTTCTACAAGAAGCTTCTGTAAGTGTGTGCCGACGTGCTGCTCGCTTAAAAAAAAAAAAACACCGACGGAAGCACTGATGCGTTTAATGAGGTGTGCCTTGGCCCGAGATAGTTTAGGAACTATTCTTCTGAAAGGGGGCTACTTCATGACCGCGCAATTTATAAGGAAAAAGACAATGCAATACTTCGCAAAGAATGAGACGGAAAACCGACATTACTTGCCACAAATAGATACTCAAGTTAGCACCCAGAACAGCCGAAAATACTTTTCGTAGTCTTTTGCGAAATGAACCATGGTGAGGTTAAGCCAAGTGTACCAAGCTAAAGTGTTCTGATGCACAAATGAGCAGGTCAAAGAAAGAAATCTGCCTTTCATCACGGACATCCTCATACTAAGAAGGTTGCCAGTACCGCCGAAGGGCGAAGCACTGACAAGCTACAGCGAAGTTTTAGTGTTGTGGTTGATTCCCAGGGACGGATTTCTAACCACACGTAGGGGAAGGCGATCTTTACAGTGCATCCTACATGGGGCTTATATGAACGCCAGCTACACCATCGTCATTGGTCTGCGGCAGCGAAAGAGGTATCTACTTAACCCCCCCCCCCGCGCGCTTCGCACTGGTTCGCTCCGCTCCCCTTAGCCGGAACCGTCCATGCCAGGCGCTGTGATAAAGCTTAGGGAAAAGAAGAGCATGTACTGGACGACAAGCCCAAGGCAAGAGTTATATACATGTTTACAGCGGTGCAACTTCCATTGTTGGCATGGTGTCGGCGTCGATAGGGCAGCGTGGGAGAGTGAGCCCAGGGTGGCACATACTGTAAAGATCACTCTCCATTCGATCGGATGCCATGAGGTACGACGCAGAACGCGACGCAGCTGCTACTGAGCAGCAGAAACAGCGCCTTGGAAACCATCAAGCGTTTCAGAGTGCTCACGGCATGAGCACTGCAATAGGCCGCTGCGGGTGTCGCGCCTCGAAGCTGCACACAAGATGAGACGGACAGGAAACTGTTGGCCTTCGTGAGCGCACAATGAAAGGATTGGACTAAGCTTTACGTTTACTATCCGCCTTTCTCGGGACAGTATTTGCCCAGAGCTACTCAGTAGGACCGTTTATGTGCGCGCGCAAAATGTTCCTGCACAGCCACGCTGGAACGCGAGTACTGCTTGTGCTCTAGAGCGGCCAGCTCTCAAGAGAGCAAGCTTATAACAGCACGGCTCATGACGTTGCGCATGACAGCTGACGAAGGCAGAGAGCTGTCCTGGACCAACAGCTCCGGGAAATTGCAGGGAAGTGCCGAGCCGGTTGAGCTGAGCATGAAAGTACGTTATGCAGCTAAACGGATTTCACGTCACTGGTGTCTCTGAAGACTCCCGAACTTTTATGACGCGCTTATCAAACGCAGTACTTTAATTGGGGAAACTTCCTGTGGCAATGAAGACAAAGCTACTGCGGCTGAGCTTCTGAGCGTGTGTTACTGCGCCAAGCAGTACCGTAGATTGTGACAGTGCTTTTGGTTCCTTGGAAAATATACTTAACGCCTCACGCAGTAACTGCGAGGATATCTTCTCAGAGGAATTCAGTCTGATTAAGAGATACCCAGCCAGCTTGATCCTGATGGCTTGTACTGTTACCAAGTACTGCAAGGCGAGACCATTTCCGTAGGCTCTCCGTGACAAAGTGGCCAAAGAGTAGGATCGGCTTGTCTCGCTATAGGCATAATATCTCCCTCAAAATATTCGAACTGGTCGAACCCCGTAGTGCCAGCGCATAAAAAAGATGGCACAGTCCGGCTTTGCAGGAGTTTTAGGGTTTCCTTGAACCCTGCTTTTGTGACTAAGCAGTATCCCCTTCCGGTGATTGAAGACATGTTCGCGCTGTTAGGTGGTGGGGAAGTTTTCAGTAAGCTGGATCTGAAAGATGCTATAACCAGGTGCCAATAGACAAAGCTTCACGCAAGTTGTGTGCGATTAACACGCATCGAGCGCTCTTCTGTTACACAGACTGCCGTTCGGCATTTCTTCTGCTCCTGCCAGACTTGAACTGAAGTTGCATACCATTCTAGCGGCCTGCTAAATGGTATTTCCCCAATACGCCGCTCCTTCCCCCGCTGCCGTGCCCTCCTGCTGACCTCCCAGAATTTCCGTCGCGCCGCTCGCCATCCCCTCGCCGACGCTCGCTCTCCCCAATGTGTCGGCGACCCGCACCACCTGACCAGGAAAACTGAACGTCGCAGTTCAAGAGGCAATAACTGCGCCCCATTAGAACTGTCTATGTCCTCGCGCCTGTCCTGCTAACGTGGTCGAAATTTCTGTAGGCGGTGTTCCCGCATTCGTTCTTGTGGATAGCCGCCAAACTGTGTCGTTCACTGCGCAAGGTGACCACGCCGTTTCTGGACTGTCGCTTCGTACGGCGAGCGCGAAGCACGTCACTCCGCACGCAGCCTCTACTCTACGTGTGCTTATTCACGGCATTGTTTATGTCGTCGAGTGTATTGTCCTTCCCGCCTGCTCGCATGACGTCATCCTCAGATGGGACTTTTTATCCCGTCATAAAGCCGTGATCGACTGCGCATGCGCCAAAGTGGAATTTTCTCCTCTGTGTGACGCACCATTGCACGAAAATCATGATCGCCCTTCTAAACTTACCGTGCGCGAGGACACAGATATTCCGCCTGGCCGCTTTACCCTCGTACCCGTCTCTTGCGATTTCATCACTGATGCAACGGTGTTCTTCACACCGTCCGACGTCTTAGTGAGCCGTAAATCTCCCCCACTACCCTTCGCAAAGCTTGACGTCGCCGGTAGCTGCAGCAATATATACTTCTGCAATCCCCTCTGTGCGCCTATTACGTTGCTCGTTGATGAATGCCTTGGCTTCGTGGTACTCCTCGACTCTTCGTCTTTGGTTGACGACCCGGAGACTCTTTTGATTTCGACTCCGGCCAACCATCCTCGATTTCCGCGCTTGAGGAGACGTCCAGGGATGCGTTCTCGAGTGGCATTGCCGATACCCTCACACTTGCCGAACGCGCCGACCTTCTTGATCTCCTGCATTACTTTAGAAGTTGATTCGACGATTCACAACCTCAACTGGGCCACACGTCGGAAGTGCAGCATTACATTGACACCGGTTCGCATCAACCGTTACGTCAACGACCATACCGTGTCTTTGCAGAAGAGCGTCGTGTCATTACTGCCCAAGTCGAAGATATGGTGCGTCATGACGTTATTCAACCTTCGCACAGTCTCTGGACATCTCCTGTCGTCCTCGTTCGCAAGAAGGAGGGGTCTATTCGCTTTTGCGTCGACTACCGTCGGTTAAATAAGATAACGCGCAAAGACGTCTATCCTTTGCCGCGCATCGACGACGCCCTCGACAGTCTTCAGGGAGAAGAATTCTCCTCGTCCCTCGACTTACGTTCAGGGTACTGGCAGGTCCCGACGGCTGCAGCCGATCGCCAGAAAACCGCATTCATTACGCCTGACGGCTTATACGAATTTAACGTGATGCCTTTCGGGCTTTGTAACGCCCCTGCGACGTTTGAACGACTCATGGACAACACGCTGCGTGGCCTCGAGTGGCCTATCTGTCTGTGTTACCTCGATGATGTCGTGGTCTTCTCGCCTGATTTTCCGACTCACCTGCTCCACCTCAGAAATATTTTGACCTGTCTAACGAACGCTGGCCTTCAACTCAACCTCAAGAAGTGCCGCTTCGCCACGCGAGAGCTCACCATCTTAGGCCACGTTGTGTCCAAGCACGGCGTTCTACCCGATCCTGCAAAACTTCGAGCAGTCGCTCAGTTTCCGAAGCCTAAGACCATCAAAGAACTTCGAAGCTTTGTGGGCCTATGCCCATATTTCCGGCGCTTTGTTCGGAATTTCGCATCGATCATGGCGCCATTGACTCAGCTTCTACGCGGTGACGCCGCCCTCTCCTCCTGGTACCCTGCATGTGAGTCCGCCTTTGCTACTTTGCGTCGTCTTCTCGCCTCCCCACCTATTTACTATTTCGACCCGTCAGCTGCAACTGAGGTATACATACAGACGCCAGCGGGGTCGATCTCGGCGTTGTCCTCGCCCAACGAAAGCCTGGCTACCCCGAATGCGTAGTCTCCTATGCGAGTCGTACGCTGACGAAGCCTGAGGCCAATTACATCGTTACAGAAAAGAGTGCTTGGCTTTAGTATGGGCACTTGGCAAGTTCGGACCATACCAGTACGGGCGCCCATTCGGCTTGGTCACAGATCACCACGCGCTTTGTTGGCTCGCCAACTTGAAAGATAATACCACTGGCCGCCTCGCCCGTTGGGCATTACGAATCCAGGAGTACAATATTCGCGTCGCATACCACAGCGGCTACACACACTCAGACGCAGACGCCTTGTCCCGTTCACCTTTACCTCCAGGCTCGGGGTGCCGAACAAGTTGTGCATACTCCGTGTCATCTCTCGACATGGACTCTTTTGCCACCGCACAACGTTTTGACCCGTAGATTGCTACTGATTTCGATAATATATCTGGATCATCGACCATTCCTGTATCCCGAACCCTCCAACGCGAAGCAGTTCATTTCGTTATTCGTGCTCCACCGACGCAATTACGCTTCCGAAGGCCGTCGATAGCTTCTAGCGATCACTCGCAGCTTAAGGTCAGAAACTTCTTTCCACAACGACCCGCAGTGTCGCCACGCCGGAGTTTTCAAGACGTACGAACGAATTCGCCGCCGCTTCTACTGGCGTAGCCTGTACAATCTTGTACAAAAGTTTGTTCGGTGCTGTCTTGACTGTCAACGCCGCAAATCGCCGCCTTTACGCCCGTCTGGCGCCTTGCAGCCGCTGCCGTGCCCTGCCACACCCTTAGATCGCGTCGGCATCGACCTATACGGCCCGCTTCCTATCACACCAGACGGCAATCAGTGGACCGTAGTTTACATCACTTCGTCCTTCGACACGGTGTACCTCGAGAACTCCTCAGCGATCGAGGTCACGCCTTCCTCTGCGAAGTTGTCCAAGGTTTGCTTTCGGAATGCCACATTATTCATCGGACAAGCACGGCATACCATCCCTAGTCTAATGGGCTGACAGGGCTATTTAACCGCACACTTGGAGATATGCTCTCGATGTACGGGGTATCTGATCACGGTAACTGGGACCGCATCCTTCCATTCATCACGTTCGCGTACAACACCACGATCCAGGCCACTACAGCAATTTTCACCCTTCTTCCTCCTGTATGGCCGCGAGCTTACGCATACCATCGACACGCTCCTTCCATACGGTCCTGACGCCTCCGAGTGTCTACCTGTGTACGACGTCGCCCGACAAGCCGAAGAATTCCGCCTGCTAGCGCGCTCCTTTACGGCAGATCAACAGCAGCGCCAGTAAGAAAACCGCACCGACTCGCTTCGAGACACCACCTACGCTCCAGGCGTTCTTGTGTGGCTTGTCTGTCCCTTTCCAAACGCCGGGGCTTTCCTCGAAACTCATCCCAAAATTCGAAGGACCTTACCGAGTCTTGGAGCGAACATCCCCGGTGAATTTTCTTACTGAACCACTGTCACCACCTGACGACTTGTGCCGGCGTGGACGTGACATTGTCCACATCTCGTGTCTCAAGCCCTACCACGACCCTCTGCCTCCCGATTCTTAAAGCGCCAGGATGGTTCTTTTTGTCCGGGGGGAGATGGTGAAGAAGAAGACGCGTCTCGCGGCACAGCCGCATCGCCAACGCGCGGCTCTGCTCGGCTCGCGCTGTTATTTCTGGCGTCTTTTGGACAGTGCTTCGGGTTGTCTCGCCGTTGAGAACTTCACGAGCTAAGGCGAGAAGAAGAAGACGCCGTTCGAAACGGCTGCGCTCACATCGGGCTACGTATGTTTGGTTTTTCGGGCAGACCACCTTCTGGGACCGGCCCGAAACGATCACCACCATCTCCAAGAAGTGGTCCGGCGCCTGTGGAGACCAACTGCAGGTCAGTCGGACCATATTTCGGCGTTTTACGGCCGATTTTCCACCTTCAGAACGTGCCGAGCAGCTAACTCTAACTTCAGTTAGGAGAGCGGCGCCGGCGGGCGAGCACGCATTTGAACATGGCGGCCTTAAGAACTCCGGCTGCGACATCGAACCCGCGACTTATTACAACGTCGCGACTTGAAGAACAGATGGATTTCACTGCATCTCAGGTGGGTGATGCAACACCGCAACACGAATGCAATAAGGCCGCCACGATCAACAACAACATGCAAAGCGCTACCGTGGTCAACGAAACGACCGCAGAAGCCGGATGGGAGCGCGTTCTTTCCCTGAAGGAAAAGAAAAATCTCGCTCAGCAGCGCCGCTCCGCGCAAGAAAGCGCACTCCCATCAGGTCCGACTACCAACTCGTCCAAACCCATGGCGCATCGCGGGCACCCACGACTCAAGCGTCTTCCGCCGCTACCGAAGAGTGACCTGAAGGTGGTCATCAGACCACACCAAGGGCTACCACTCAAGAATGTTACCAGTCAGGCACTGGCAAGAGCCGTCATGGAGGCGTGCGAGGAGAGAACCACTGACAACAATTTTATTCTAAGAATCAAGTCAGGTTCGAACATTGCAGTGATATCCACCCCGAATCGCGATACGGCCAAGGTCATGCAAGCCATTAAATCCTTGAACATCAACGGACGACAACACCCGGTCAATGCGTACGTTACGGCAGGAGAAGACACGACGCGGGGTGTAATCCACGGGATAGAAGCACACACCTCTTCTGACGTGCTGCGATCGAACCTACGTATCCGATCGCAGGGACTGGAGTTGATCGACGCAAGAATGATGGGCGACTCACAAAGTGCCTTGCTCACCTTCTACGGCAGCCGAGTGCCAAGGTGTGTTTATTACTTCGGGGGAGAGAAACTCTGCACACCCTACCGAAATGCGGTTCAATTCTGCCGTACTTGTGGCACCGTGGGACACCGCACCGACGTATGTCCACAGCCCGACGTACAGGTGTGCCGCTCGTGCGGGGTGCGGGAGCCTGCCGATGGACACACGTGCACACCCAAATGCGCCATTTGTGGGAGTGATCATCCAACGGGTGACCGCCCATGTCCCAAAAGACTAAAGCCAGTCAGGCAGGTATCAAGACCACGGCCAAAGAAACCAACGAAGACCCAGCTACGGTGGTTCGCCACTGAAGACGAGGACTCCGAGCTGGAGTTTCTTCCGGCCATGGATCGTCGCAGCCGCTCCAGAACCCGCTCGCCGTCGCGGAGCCGATCTTGTTCCGGGCAGCCGGGCCAGAGGAGACGGTCGGCATCCCGACCCAAGGTGCCTCAGCAGCAAGATCAGACAAAAAAGAAGGAGGCCCCAAGAAGCAAGTCACCAGGGATCCTACTGGCATGCAGCACCCCACAAAATAATCAGGTGAGCTGGGCGCAAGTCGCATCTCCCACTGCCAATGCTAAGAATACACCTACACCAATCACACAAAACCCAGAGTACAAGAAAATAGTAGAAGAAAACAAAATACTTCGAAACAGTTTAGCCGAGCTACGAGCCGAGTTTGAAGCTTTTAAGCGCACGGCAAACAACAGCACATCACAACAACCCATACAAATTGCGGACCACACTTCCAAATCACCACCACAAACATCACTGCAACAAAGTACCGCCTCCAGCACTCATTCGTTAACGCTGCAACAGTTAGCACAAAACATGCAACTAATGTTCGCAGAGCTACACAAACTCAAACGAATGGTAGAGGATGTGCAAACAAAAGCCGCAGCCGTCCCCCGAAAGAGGGTCAGTCAAAGTCCGGGAGCTCCTACCAGGACACCGAAAGCTATAGAGCACACTGATAGCGACAGTAATATCCATGGATAATATGGCAAACAACACAAAGAGCGGACACATTGAAATCTGGCAATGGAATTGCTGCACGCTACGCACTAAATTGGCTAATTTCACGCACTACATAGAATCGGCGCCAATCCCTCCCGACGTTATCTGTATTCAGGAAATAGGGAAACAAAATCAAAAACTCAAAGGCTACGAGCTTTATGCTCAGCCTGACTACCCTCAAGTAGCCACCTTTGCCAAGAAGGATGTCGCGATTAGCGTAAATTATTTTTTCCGGGAACCTATTCAGCACCAGATAATCACGATTTGGCCGCAGAAAGGGGGCAAACCTAAAACAATTATTGTCAACGTTTATAGTTCTCCCAGAGAAAAACAGGCGGATTTTGAAAACGTGGTGGCCACCTCGATGCGACTCGCTCAAGGTAGGGACAAATTAATATTGTTAGGCGACTTTAACGCTCAACACTCAAACTGGGGCTACAGTAGAGTCAATCCCAAGGGCATATTGTTAGCAGACGTTGTAGAGCGCTACGGACTTTTCCAGCTAACTCAACCGGATCTCCCAACGCGAATCGGGAACAGCGTGTCCCAGGACACTTCCCCCGACCTCACGTTCACCAACAACGAAAGTGAGACGCGATGGACGAACCTAGGTGAAAACCTAGGAAGTGATCACTATATCTTAAGCATATCGGTTAATGCAGCCAGGATTCGAAGAGCTATTGGCAAGGCAAGGCTATCCGACTGGACCAAATTTCGTGAAAAACAGAAAACAATCGGCAGCATAACAGACGTAGGAGAATGGGCCGAGCAGATCCGAGTTATTCACTCTAGGGTCACCAAAACAATTGAAACGACAACGGAGGCTCCAGCCGTGGATCGTCACCTGTTGCATCTCTGGGAAGCCCGGAGAGGCCTCACAAAAAGGTGGAAAAGGCAGAAGCTTAATCGTAAACTCAGGATACGGATAGCTCAGCTAGCGCAGGAAGCTAACGAATACGCACAAAAGCTAAGCGACAGCAATTGGCGTCAGTTCAGCGACTCGCTTCGGTGCACGTTGACTACAAAGAAAACATGGCGCATTCTTCGAAGTATGATTGACCCGGGAGGAACAAACAGTCGCGAATCGCACACTTAAGCTGCTTGAAAACGAGTTTGAAGGTCGGGAAGCTGACATCATAGACAAAATTAAAGAGATATACGTAGGTACTGTACCGACCGGGCAATCCACCAAACCCGTTTACGAAGGTCAGGACCAACCGGAACTGGACGCCCCCGTAACCTTTGAAGAGGTTTACGCAGCGGCACACTCCAAGAAAAACACGACCCCAGGGGTAGATCAGGTCACGAACGCAATGATTCGCATTCTAAGTGACGACACGCTAAAGAGCTTGACCAAATTCTTTAACGACACGGTCTGGACAGAGGACGGCGTCCTTCCAAAAGAATGGAAGGAAGCAAAAATTATTCTTATTCCAAAACCAGGTAAGCCTCGTAACATCAACAACCTTCGACCCATCTCCCTAACGTCGTGCGCGGGGAAACTCTTTGAAAAGGTTGTGCAGGTCCGGCTCTCGAACCACTTAGAGCTAAACAACATGTTCCCCTCCAACATGTTCGGTTTCCGACCCCACGTGTCAGCGCAGGACATTTTTCTACTACTAAAGCACGAGGTCCTGCACCCCAACAGAGGGTCGGAAGATAAATTTGTACTGGCATTGGACATCAATAAGGCCTTCGACAGCATCTCCCACCACGCTATTCTGGAGGGACTGGAAGCGGTGAACTGCGCATCGCGAATTTATAACTACGTGCGCTCGTTCCTCAGCCACCGCACGGCCACAATCGGATTAGGCTCCACGAGGTCCGACACCTTCAACTGTCCCGACAGAGGTACCCCTCAGGGAGCTATACTCTCTCCACTGCTATTCAATGTAGGGATGAGAAAGCTAGCCCTGGAGCTAGATAAGCACCCGAATCTCGGTTGTGCGATATATGCCGATGATATCACGTTCTGGGCTCACCAGGGGTCCTACGGGGACAAGCAAGAAACCCTTCAAAAGGCCATAGACACAGTCGTGGAATACGCGAGGGCGGCGGACATGGCATGCGCACCCGAAAAATCGGAATTCATTCGGGTGCGTGCAAAGTACGCAAGAAAGAAGGACTGGGTGCCGCTCACTTTGACTCTCGACGGGGTGCCAATTCGTGAAGTGGAGACACTCAGAATATTGGGGATGTGGATACAGCAGAATGCTGGAACATCTCACACCCTACAAAAACTAAAGGTGGTCACAGGAAACGTGGCCAGAATGATAAGGAGAGTGGCAAGAAGCAGAGACGGCCTAACTGAGGGAGAGACCATCAGCCTGGTTCACGCATTCGTAATTAGCCGACTCACATACGCCCTTCCGTATCAGGCCTTGACAAACCAAGAGATTAAACAGGCAAACGCAATAATAAGAAAAGCCTTCAAAGCCACCCTTGGTCTTCCCGAATGCACTAGCACAGAGAGATTCGAGGGACTGGGCCTGCACAATACTTTTGACGAGTACGCAGTCGCGACGTTATATGCCCAGAAAGAAAGACTTTGTCCTTCAACTCAGGGCAGGGAAGTATTGGCGAGGTTAGGCTTTCCCCTGAGACCCCAGTATTGCGGAGAGGAAACGGCACAGATAGACCGCAATGTTCGATCGCACATCGCGGTGGCCCCAATTCCCAAAAACATGCACCCCAAGTACCATCCCGGACGACGCAGAGCAAGGGCAAAGACCCTTCACAAACGTTTCGGCATGGGACCGGGGGTGTATTATACGGATGCCAGTCGAGCCAGCTCAGACACTTTCAGCATAGTCTCTACATGCTACAACAACATAACAACGGCATCCTTCAAAACCTCCTCGGCATGCGTGGCAGAGGCTGCAGCCATCGCCTTGGCCATTCAGGACGCCGAGCGCGAAACCAATTCGGCTGTCATATTAACCGATTCACAAGCGGCCTGCCGCCTGTTTTTACAAGGAACGGCACCCAAATCAATAATCACAATTTTAGGCACTCAACTAGAGGGGCACCACACTATCGTCTGGTGTCCGGCACACGAGCGACTGGCAGGAAACGCTAGAGCAGACCGTATTGCTCGAGGTTTGAACGTCCGAGCAACGGCATGGCCTAGCGACGTCCTTCCACCGAATTCTCGTGACATCCTCCTACAGCAAAGGCAGGAGCAGAGACGTTTTGGACATCCTCACTCCGATTTAAACAGCGAACAGGAGAGGGACTGGCGTCGTATTCAGACGAATACATACCCCAACCTGCACCACCTACACAGAATACACCCCACGAGGTTCACTGACGAGTGCCCGTGGTGCACAGACACACCCACACTAAAACACATCACATGGGAGTGCCCCAGGAGGCCGCCGCACATAGACAGTCCCATATTACACCAACATCCACTAATGAGGAATAGGCAGTGGGAGGCATGGCTTGCGGACGAGGGTCGGGAGAGCCAGTTGGCTCTTCTGGACCAAGCCCAGCGAGCCGCTCGTGCCAGTGGGGCCCTGGAATAGGGGCTCCAACCATCGTGCCTTATTTTATTTAGATTGAATAAAGTTTTACTCTCTCTCTCTCTGTCTCGCCGTTCCCTGTCGCTGTGCTTCTGCATAATTAAGGAGACGCAAATAAACCTCTTCTCACGAGATTATCTTTTAAGCCGGGAATCCGTTTTGTTTCCAGGCCATCAGCCAATCCTGGGACTGCTAAGACCCGACGGCCCGACATATTTCATGCCTGCAGCCTGCATTTGCTGCTGGGTGCTCTCTCACGGATGATATCGTTATAACATTAAGTACAGTCCCGAAAGACAACTGCTGAACTCGGACGCTGGCAGCAAGCTTCCGTTACGGTGACCGGATTCCGTTATAGAGGCCCAAGGATCCCAAGAGTATTTTTCTGTCTGGAAATTCTGGAGGAAGGCACAGTAACGACACGCAAGCTAAAGGACCTTACAGCCCTCTAATCAACACTGGTTCGCGCGAAGCATTACGTGCTGCATGGTTGGCCTAGAAGCTCGACAGGCCTTGAGCCGCTCTTAGTGACATTTTTTGACGCTCGTCTTGAGTTATCCCTGGCACACGGTTTACTTAATTGCGGCCGTCAAGTGCTTGTAGCAGCCAGTGCGTGGAAACTATTGCTGCAACTGCTGCATGAAA
The DNA here is from genome assembly GCF_023375885.2 of Dermacentor andersoni. Lineage (NCBI taxonomy): Eukaryota > Metazoa > Arthropoda > Arachnida > Ixodida > Ixodidae > Dermacentor > Dermacentor andersoni. The sequence continues at coordinate 161,904,703 of NC_092816.1, read as the reverse complement.
CGCACCAAGGGTCTTCGCCAATGAAGTCCATTGCGCGAGACGGGACAGGAGACAAATAGATGTCAGGGCACGGGGCACCTACATCGGGGTCCCGAATGGTTACAGTAGAAACACCTAGGTGGAGCTATTGTCCAGCACCATGACGACCAGGTCGTTCTGCTTACGGAAGCCAACTCTACGAAAGGCGCGTGCTCGGACGGCACCTCAGTCAGCCCAGAGGAAGCCACGCTACAGCGTTATGTGAAATGTCATCCGCTTTGTCACCTCCAGTTCGGAATCATTACGCCGACGGTTTTATTACGGCACTTCCATTTGCCGGAGTCCAGTCAGGTTCTACGACTGCTGACGAGAACACGGAAACAGGTAGAACGGTTTCATTTTTAGGAGGCAGAAGTGTTGTATCGGCCGCTGTGTCATAGTTGCGCTACACACTGCGCAAGTTGACGTTTTCTTTCTACCTCTCTCTGCGTTCTTTCCATTGCCTCTCTCCTGGATTACTATATGAACGCCCTGCAGTTGTTCGTTTTTGTTTGTTTCATTCCAAGGCGTGTACGTACATTCCGTTCCTGCCATGACCTGCCGGCCGTGGCTGTATTACGATTTCCGTATATACATTGAATGATTTACGCTGAAAAAAAAACTCACCGAATGCTCGCTCCACCCTGGGCGAGTTTGGATTTCTGGAGACGCACATCCGAGGCGCGTGTGGATTAACGGGCACCTGTAGTGTCCGAGTCCACGTTGCTCTAAGGGGCCGTTTCCAGTCAAACATTTCTACAATTTCGCTGTACATCAAGGTGACCCGTCCGAAGACTATTCGTCAATTACTCGATGTACATGGAACGTATGTTCACTCACAACACCATCGTAAACGTTTGCATGCGCCGCGTTATCTATACGCCTAGGCCATCAGGAACCTTCGCCCACTTGCATACATTTCGTGTAGATAGTGTACATGGTGCACGTAATGTATAAAGTGTAAGTAGTGCATATAATGTGCAATGTGTATAACGGTTACGCAGAACAACAAACACTCGGTTCATTGTACACTAAATACATCTTCAACACAGTTTTGCTGGACAATCATTGTCGATAAATTCTGCCCCCCCCCTTTTTTTTTGGAATGACGTTGCACATTTGTGCGTAATGGTTCTGCTTCGTAGCTTCGTTATATTTTCACGTGTTTGTTCTAGGCGTGGCATGCAGTTTACCTCAAGTTTCTCCTGACCTGCGTGCAAATGAAGGTTTGGCTACAGTCTGTTCGTTATCGTGCATCTTGACACTGCTGCCTCCGACGTGTTATGTTTCGTCGTGGCGATGAAATGGGATAGGACCAGGCGAAGAGACTACTTTTAAATTACGCATATATACTCCTGATCAAACCATGTATACTGAGTGTATATTTCTAGTCGAATCAAATGAACTGGCTTTTCAAACCTCTATGACACTCAAACCTCTATGAGTCATTCATCCTTGTAATATTCCCTCAAATTATTAAACGTGCAGAAGCAGCTTCAAGTTATAAACTGGGCACGCTATCAGCCCCACTCGCATAGAAAAAAATAAATTTGCTTGCTCTCAAAACGCCGCACATAAAAGAAATTGACATTGGCGTCAACGGGCATTAAGTCACGATGTCGTTTAGTCCTGCGGACATGATGTCTTATCTTCTCATTCCTTTTCATAGAAGTTGTGCCGCCGACACCCAGATGTAGACGGTTGCAACAACCTGCATCTCCTGGAGATGTGGGCTTCAATGCTACCAGTTAACGTAAATAGCCACATTCTTCATAAGAAGTAACTGATATGTAATTATAGTTAGTAGCTACATTTCAAAGCAAAAGTTCGGCACTACAACGCATCTTCGTGGGGTGTACGGTAGCGCGATTAAAAGACGGGACAAAAGAAGACAAACAAGGACACACACAGCGCTAACTGTGTTAGCGCTGTGTGTGTCCCTGTGCATCTTCTTTTGTCCCGTCTTTTAATCGTGCTACCGTACACCCCTTGAAGATGCATTACAAACAAGCCCACATTGCAACCCTCGTGAACTACAACGCAGGTTGTATTGCTCGCTGTTGCTTGAAATTTGATACCGAGAACGCAGTCACCACTCTCTTTTATTTTGAAATGTACTAACGTCCCTAAGAAAGGGAAACGTAAGAAATGCTAAACTACATTAAAAATAAGACATTTGGAACCTACGTTCTAGAGCAAGTAGATCACCGCACACAGACAGTGCCGGGCCGCGCACGGCTCGGCTGGACGGAGGAGCGTCATATACTGAAATTCTAATTAGCCTGCCTGCCAGTAGATCTTAAAGCGACGCTGAAGAGAAACAGTGACCACTTTAGATTAATAAACTATTCTTGAAGAAGTCTAGTTTCCTTGATGTCACACTAATGTGTTGAATATTAGAAAAAAAATGACGCTCGAAGTTTCACTTCAAACAGCGGCAGCGGTATACGGGAATGTGACGTCAGGGATTAAAAGCAGTATTTCTTTTATCATTCTGTACATTGTTGTTCGGTATAAGTCCAGTGTCTGACTGTTTTAGAGTGCGAAGTGATTTATTTTTATACATAAAAACCTAACCAGGCGCGAGACAGCCTAGTTCAACGCCTAGGAGACGCCGTGTTCACGGCAAATTGGCGCGGGAATTACAAGAAGGCGTCGACACCTCTCATCTTTCGTCTTTGCTTCTTTTCTGGTTTACGAAGCACCTTGCCGAGCAATAATATCTCTTGTGGTATTGTGGAACGGTAGCTTACCCATACAGCTCAAATAATGGTAATGCCATTAGCAATATTTGCCTACTTCAGCCATCTTGACTATATATATATATATATATATATATATATATATATATATATATATATATATATATATATATATATATATATATATATATATATATATATATTAAATGCTCGTTCTTGCTTCTGTACGTGCGCCTGCACTTATTTCATTATACAGGGTGTTTCGGGAAACACTTTCAAAAATCGTTTTCAGAATAATTAAATTAAATTAAATTATGGGGTTTTACGTGCCAAAACCACTTTCTGATTATGAGGCACGCCGTAGTGGGGGATTCCGGAAATTTGGACCGCCTGGGGTTCTTTAACGTGCACCTACATCTAAGAACACGGGTGTTTTCGCATTTCGCCCGCATCGAAACGCGGCCGCCGTGGCCGGGATTCGATCCCGCGACCTCGTGCTCAGCAGCCCAACACCATAGCCAGTTTTCAGATTGTCTGTGGCAGATAGCACAATGAGCTATCCGTGAGCTGGTCTGCTCGAAGAGGCGGACATTACTTGCAGAAAAAATTTAAATGCACGAGCGATTAATCAGCAGAAATTCACTAATTAATCTTTTAACAACTAATTTGCGGCACATATCCCAATTTACATATACTAGCACCAGAGACTGCAAGGCAAGGCGAATGGCCAGTCGCGCGGCAATTTTGCGTGTAATCGCGTGCTTCTTTCACGCTCGGAAGAATACACGTAATACACGCATGTAGCACGTAATGAGCGACAGAAAGCTGTATCGGGAGTTTTTGACATTGCTCTACAATCTTCTCATTGACACTGTTAATCTAAGTGAAATATTTCCAAGTCGAATTAATAATTAAGACTAATTATATTATTAAGCGTCATGCAAAAAATAATCTCAGTATCTCCAAGCGACGGCAAACAACATTACCTTGGTCCTGCCCAGCTACGTGGCATTTGCATATATTTCAAACTTTGCGCGTGCTAGTTGGGACACCGTGTATACAATGCACTCAGCATAAGTTAAACTCGCTTAAACGGAAACGGTGGATCGACATAACCATGGTACCAATTTCATTTTGCCGCACGCAGGCACAATGTTACCACACTGTGCCCAAACAGAAAACATCTGTTTTCGGAACTCCGGTTAGACGTAACTTTAACCGAAATTACCAGCTGCCTCATCGGTGTATGGAACAGGAAAAGTACGACATGCGTGTCCTATGGTTGCGCTATAAATTAAAAAAAAGACAGTAAATTCAATCCATAACGCACTTGCGAGGAAGTTAAACATGTCGAGGTTGCAGCGGTGTTTCAATCATGAGGAATATGTCAGGCAAGTCATGATCTCTGAGGAGGAAGAGCGCAGTATGAAGTAGGAAGGATCTTGCACTCAGGTTGCCAGTATTGCTTCGTTTCGCGCCACCAGAAATAAAATACGTCGTACGATGCCCTTGATACCTGCTCTGGGGAGAGAGTTGAAAATATTACATTGTTAAGTTTGAGGGGCAGATTATGGTTCTATTAACGAAGACATATGTATTACTGTTGCAGTGCGCGTCACTGTTTCGGAACAGAGGACAAGAGGTGCAGTTTAAAGGCTTTAAGCCTATTTTGAACCGTAGTGAACTGTAAATCGTTTCATGCTTGAGCACAACGTTATGCTTAAAAGCTACAATATTGACACGTGTACTTATCTTTATCGGGCGACCACGTTTCGCCGCTTTACAAATGTTATCGCACAGCGCGGGACGCGCCTGCATGTATCCGAAGTTTCTGGAAAGTTGTCGATGCTTCTATCCGCTGTCTGTTGTCGCCCAACCTTGTGTTACCTGATTTCATCGCCTGACGCGAATGGTGTAGAACTTTGCGGAAGGCACGCGGGTCCCAACGATTAGTCTGGAACGTTCGACGACTGCTGTATAAAAGCCGACGCGCTTGACCCGCTGATCAGATTTTCTACGATCACCGACCGTGTTCGCCGCTGTCGTTGTGCTATAAGTGTAGCCTGTTTTGTGGGCACAGGTTCGCCCAATAAAAGTTTTTGTCGTTCATGGTATTGCTACTGTGTTCTTCAACGTCATCATCACGTGACAATATGAGAAGCAGAGCGCAGTGAAGTCTCACAGTAATATGAAAACACGTGGACCCTTTTCCAATAAAACGTTTGTTGGCAATTTTTTTTGTGTCTTTCGCTTCAAGTGAAATTTGGAATAAGCGAAACAGACTTTTCTGTACCTTCGAGTTCCGTCAAAGCAGAGTCTACTTACTTGACTAAGGGGGCTTCCTGGTTAATGGATTGACCACTCTGGCATTCTCACACCGATCTTTGTGCAAAAAAGCTGAACAGCGCAGTGCTGTTTGTTCACAAGGAAGAAGCATAAAAAGGAGAAAGATTTACTACTCCTTATTAAAGTTTTGCTAGTTTTGCTTTACTGAAACTCTTCTCCCCGCTTAGATTTTCTTTGTCAGTGTTTCTTTCCGCCACAACCCTGGAAGAAAACGTCGAACGATCGTCTAACTCATACAAAGGTTCTCCTGTAAGAATAATTTCTCGATTGCTTTCTTTTTATCAAACGCAATGTTTCTGGGAAAATATGATGACCAGATTAAATACTTCGCTTGCGCTTGTAAATAGTATTATTGCGATAGCAATTATATGGAAATTCCAAGCGCATTTCTGCCGCTGGCGTCGCCGTGAGGTGCCGTATACATTTCAAGTACGATAACACCGTCGCCGCGTGCCCTGCGCTGTATGTACGAGTGAACGCGTGCGAGGGGGAGCCGACTATCGCGGCTCAATCTCGCCCGCTCGAAAGGGAGGAGAGCAGGGATGCACCCAACGTTGCGAGGCACGGGAGAAGGTGAGTGGGGGGGGGTTCTACTCCGGCTGCAACTGCTACCTTGAGAGCGATCTGCGTTGGGGACGGCAGAGTCTGGGTGGGTCGGCGGCTCGTAGCCGTGTGCGTGCTGTGTGTTCTCGGCGCTCACTTTTCGTTGAAGCGATAGACAGCACAAAAATCACTTCGCTCGCTGCTGCTGCTGCTGCGCCACGCTTGCTCAGGCCAGCGTTTTGACAGCTACTGCCTGCGGTCATTGAGTGCAATGTGTTCATGTTTGCTGCACGCGTTGACACCATGCATGTTGATTTAATTAGCAAATGAATGTTTACAAGTTGATACGGTCGATAAAAGTACTATCCTTACTTCATTTGGATGTCTGCTCATTTGCTATCGCAATCGATGATTCGCCTTTCGGGAGAAATTGCGACTTTTTTTTGTGTGTGTGGTCCCACTCACGTACAGCCCGATCCATTGAAAACCACTGAGACTTAACAGTCACGTATTAGAAATGAGTGCCCTCTTAGCGAATATGGCGTAAATATTTTGCATGAGAATGTTCGGAGCTGAAAGAGGGAGAGAGAGAGATAGAACCCTTTAATGAAAGGCAGGGATTTTAGCCGGCGTACAGGCATCGTTGACATGCTACTCTGCGTGGGGAAGGAAATTGGGGAGAGAAAGAATGAAGGAGAGAGGCGCAAAAAGAAGAAATAAGTTTAAAAACAAGTGGACACTGAGTTTTCTGACTCATGGGCAACGGCGTGTTATGGCAAAGTCGTTCAGTGTGTGCACTATGCTACGATGAGGGGACAGAATTCGGTGCGTGAAAGGTGCATGAGGGTGACAGAGTAGAACTACAGTTTGTCGAGTTGACCAATGTTTTCTAAGTATGTGAATAAAAAGTTCATTGCACGCCTCTGTTGTGTGAGGCAGGCTAAAGGGCCTAAGACACAGCCAAATGACAAAGGTCCCTGTGTAAGCGAATGCATGCAATGCTCATAAACGCACGCTCGTTGGCATACGCTCGACACTCAAACAGGATATGCTCCACAGTTTTAACTAAGCAATACTTGCCGCCGTGTGGACTTCGTCACTTGACCGAAAGCGGTACCGTAAGCCGTTTCCATAGGCGGAGTTCGGGCGAAGACGATGATATGGAGTTTCCAAATGGCGAGGAATGTAGGATAGTAGTCTGAATCTGAGATTTGAGTCGATTGAGCAAATGCAAGGGTAATGTCAGGTTGGCAAGCTCCACAGCCAAACCTTTTCTTCAGAAGCAAATCTTTAGGTAGTTGGGAAGCATCAGATCTAGTGAAATAAATCCACTTATAGTTTTTGTGTTGAAGACCTTTGCGTGCCGCTTCATCTGCTTTTTCGTTGGCCAGAATATTACAATGACCACGTCTCCACTGACATTGGATACAGTTGCCTGATGCAATGGTCAAGTGATGCAAATACGCAATGTCGAAAGAAACAGGCTGATGATTTTTCTTAACAGATTGCACAATGTTTGTCGTGCTCGTTTAGAGTCAGTGACAATCGCCCATTGATCAAGCGCTCGGCGCAATATCTAGAGGACAGCTTCATTGATGCCGTGAAGCTCTTCTGTTATTGAGGATGTCCTCCGCTGCAGCCGATAAGAAAGCATTTGCCTTTCTGAGCGAATATAAAGACCACAGGAGGAGGAGGAGGAGGAGGACGAACTTTATTATTGCAGAAACTGTTGTGCGGTTTATTCCTGGGTGGTTCCCTCTGACAGGGCTCCACTGGCGATCGCGGCTCGCCGGGCCTGGTCGAGGGTCGCCAGTTGGCTTCCCAGGTCCAGTTCGGAGAGTCTCGCCTCCCAAGTCCACGTAGTGAGTGTGTGTGTGTGTGTTGTGACTCGTGGCGAAATTGCGTCGCCCGGACGGTCGGTACATTCGTGTGTTATGTGCGTGAGTGTCGCTCTGTGGTTGCTACACCAGGGACATATCAGGGACGTATAACTGTCTGGGGAGATTGCGTGTAGACGAGACAAGTGTGGGTATGTGTTAGTTTGCAGGCGGCGCCAGTCCCTTGCCTGGAGTTTATTGAGAGCTTTGTGTGGGGGAGCGTATTGCGTTCTTCCGAGACGTTGGTCCTGTAGTATTTGTTGACCTGTCGTTAATAACTCGTGGGTCGCTCGTCGGTCTGTCGGGGGCTGAAGAACGGTGTGGTCTGCCGCTCGGCTAGTGAGACCTCGAGGTGCGCAGTCCGCCTCTTCGTTTCCCCGCAGGCCTTCGTGCCCGGGGCACCAGGCGATACCGTGGGTCCATTCTAGTGAGCGACCCAGGATTCGAATGGCTTGTATAGGGAGCGTTCCATTCATGTATAAACGACACACCGCTTGTGAGCCCGTAAGGACGCGGGCGGACCTTTGCTTGCTCTCGGCGTCCCGAAGTGCGAGAGCAATCGCTGCTGCTTCTGCTGCTGCGCTGCATGTGGCGATGATGGAGGCTGAGGCTACCAGGTAACCCTGATTGACGACGGCGATTACGTATTTGGGCCCGCAACGTGGCGACAAGGGATACGGGCTAGCGTCCATGTAGTATGTATCTGGGTCTCTGAAGCAGCGTTTGTGCAACATGCGGGCACGCGCTGCTCTTCTCTCTTGATTGTGGGTGGGGTGCATGTTCTTGGGGATAGGGTCTACTACAATGTTCTCTCTAATGTGGTTAGTCAAGAGTTGTGTTTCTTCTTTGCAGTACTGAGGTGTCAGCGGGTACCCTAGCCGTTGAAGAAGGCGTGTTCCCTGTTGAGAATGGCGTAAAAAACGGCTTTACAGCTACCGTCAAGCAGAAGCACAAAGAAATTACTAGCGCTAGATGTATACAACACATTTGAGGAGCTAGCAAGTGCCACGTTCATAGCGCAGAGGGAGCGCCTCGACAAGACCACAGAAGCAAGTCTCCCGAGTGGTTGGGGCATCGATGTAGATGTGGGTGTGCTGAGTATATTTATCAGTTAAGTAGAGGAGAGTGGTTTGCAGCAGCGCGACCTGTGGCGTGCGACTCTTTGTCCCCTTTACGCCGGGTACAAACTGATTTATATCTAGAGGCAAAAGTATCCAGGGAGGAAAAGTCGGAGGCAGTCATTTCTGTGGCTGAATAATCGGAGGAAGGCGCAAGATCTGCACAGCTTGGCCAAAGCCAGACTTACTGTGGGTTACGTGGACGGGGTACATGAAGTGCTTATTCCTTTGGAGCACATGCCGAAGATGGGCACTCATTGTTTCTTGGGAAGTGACGACATGTAGCGGTAGACATCCTGCTTGCTTCCGCTACTGTTCCCGAAGCTGAAGAGCCCTTCGGGAGGCCCAGGCAAGTCCGCAGGCAGTTGTTCCGCGCGACTTCCAGATTCCTCTTGTTGCCTGGTGATAATCTCTGAAGCACGGGTAGGCAATAGCGTAATTTGCCTTCAATATAGGCTTCTTCAAGTAGTACCATTGAGCGGTATTTGCAGCCTCATCGTGTTCCCGCCATGAATTTGAAAACTTGCGATGCTGCAGTAATCCTCGCACGTATTTTTTTTTTTTTACCTGAGCAGATCAAAAGACATTTCTGTCTATCACAATTCCAAGAAATCGCCGAGACCGTACGTACGGCAACGGTCGTCGACCAAGTAAGAGCGGATATTTGGTCATTTTCTTTCTTGTGAAAGCCATGGCTCTGCTTTTTTCTAGCGGGAGGTGAAGAACTCGGGGGGCCAAATACATGGATATCTTTAGTAATGCTTTTTGAAGTCGTTGTTGGGTGATATAGCGCGAACTTGATGCGCCCCAGATGCAGATATCATCGGCATAGATTGTGATGTGTACTCCTCGCGGCAGGTTTCTTGACATGTGCATCAGGGTGAGATTGAATAGGAGTGGGCTGAGTACAGTACCTGGGGTACGCCCTTCTCCACTGCGCAAGACTGTGTAGGTCCGTTCGGAGTACTCATCAATATTTTCCACTCCGTTAATTAGTTTTATATCCACTTGTATAGCTTTCCTCCGAGGCAAAGGCTAGCCAAAGCTGTGAAAATGGCGTGGTGAAAAACAGAGTCAGAAGCTGCCTTGATGTCAAGAAAAACGGCTGTAGGGATGCGCCCAGCGTGAATGTCCTCTTCAAGTGAAGAGACGAGGGTGATGACATCATCAGTAGCAGACCTGTTTTGGCGGAAGCCGTTCATTTCTTGGGGAAAGTTGTTGTGGCTTTCAAGGAACCACGTAATACGTTTATAGATCATGCGCTCCGTAAGCTCACCTACACTGCTCAGTAGGGCGATGGGCCGGAAAGACGCGTAGCTTATTGGCTGCTTAAAAGGCTTCAAAATCGGCACGACTTTCGCCAGCTTCCATTCTGTTGAGACCCCACCTGACATCCAAGAAAAATTATAATATTCCAGGAGTCGTAAGCGGGAGGTGCGGGGCAGCTTTGCGGTGGCTTCATAGCACATTTCGTCTTGGCCCGGAGATGTGCACCTGTTTGATTCAGAGATAGCGTAGCAGAATTTTTTGTCACGAGCCACAACGTAAGTTAGTGACCAACAGTATTACGTCTCTTCTGGGGGCCATTACGAAACTTCAAGGTGTGGACGTTGTGGAGTCTTCGGTCTCACAGGAGTACCGACCACCGCGAGTTCGAACTTAGCGAGCCACGGGGCCGCGTCAGCATTCAGCCTCTAGCGCCGCTGAGCGGGATCTCAGGCCACAAGGGGACTACCGAGCGACGCACGCAAGAACACAGTATTGCCCTAAGTTAACTGCTACCGTTTATTGTATCCGGAGGCACCCGACACTGCACAAACCAAAGGGATCCAAAGGAACCAAAGGGGTCCCGCACCAAGGGCGAAGAATGCAATCAGGGGCGCCTGTAGCACGTCGCTGCGAGAGCACAGGCTCTAGCTGGGACACGCCGCTAGGAAAAGTCCCGGCGGCTATGCTACTTGCTCTCGCGATAACCAATGGACCAACTCGCGAGAGTTCGAGCAATCTCCTTCGGCTTGGGCCTCCCATAAGCGCGGCTCGGCGTGGTACGACCTCGCGCGAGCACCAGGCACCCGTTCTTCGGCTTAGCGTCGGGACAGGATCAACACGAGGTACGCGCTCCCCGCATGGGCAAAGACACCGTGCGTGAGCTCAGTCCTAGTCACAAAGGTGTCGGCGGACGAGAAGGAGCATGTACGTACCCGGTGCCGTCCCAAGGAGAAAGAGACACGCTACCGTCATGAGAGTAGCCACCAGGGGCCGCTTCGTGACCTCGTAGCTCTGCCCTCACCTCGAACCATCGCGATCGGAGCGCCATTGCTGACAACTAGTTCGGAGCGACGAGGCAGTGAGATGTAGGGATTGCAAATATAGGTGAAATGCGCCCGCGCAATGGCGCGTCGAATTCCCCAAATCCCCACAACGTTCTAACTTCTAAGGTCCAAGCATTGCACAAACAAAATTGACCGCAATAGGTCCATGCATGAGCAACTAGGTGGAAAATGAGCAATGTAATAACATCGCAATACACGTTAGAGAACCAACAACTTGAGTGTGGCTTCAACGCCTTCGCCAATAAATAAAAAAGAAAACGATGAGCCAATGATATTATTTCAGTTTTCATACAGTGGCTGAAAGTATATACCAGTGCCTCGAAGAACAATTTCCAGCCCGGCCTTTTAGTACGCGCACCGTATAGTAGTGCTAGCAACATTTGGATAATACGTATGGAGCTCGGAAGCATGCATATGCGACACTTACATGTCTTTTGACTCTTTGGCCAATGTTTTGTCCTTATTGTCGACGACAGCCGCCGAAACCGCGCCTTGCTGCCCCGCGTCGGTGTCATGCGCTACTATTGCGAACAGAGGCACTGAATCCAGGCTGAGGGACGAAGTGGACATGTCACCACTCGATCCAATATGGCGGTGACCACGGGACCGGTGTGAACATCCTTTATATATTTACGAAGCATGAATCACAGCTCGATGTCTGCGTCACAAGCTAATAGAGCGTATGGATGGAGGAACAGATCAGCATTCTTTCGAGCTAGGAATGGTTGTCGCCCTGATACCATGGCGCGCTTGTTTGCGATTAAGGAGCTAAATTCACAAAGCACTCTGTTCGTAAGTGTTCTTCGCTATTGCCCGGCTGTCTTCGACAATGGAGTGTCCAACATCAGGACTGACTGAAATTCGCTCTTACAGACCGCCCCTACGGTAAGAACTTTGTGTATATCCTTGCGTATATCCTTGCGTACTAACACGGGCCTATTCTTAACTGAGAGCTACACAACGAAACCTGCTCCAAGGAAAATAACAATCTACTACGTAGGCATATCAGTAAACTGCGATGGCATCATTAAGTTTACAAACGCAATTTAACGTTCGAAGTGCTCACCGAAACAAAAGTTTGAACGGCGCTTAAGCTTCGCCTTGAATAGTTAAACGCTATAGCATTCAAAGATCCCTGCCTGCTTCTCACGCTTCCCGGCAACTGGAGTGTATGTAACCGTAATATTTACCGGGGAACGCTGGCCGCGAACGCGTTGCACTAAGGCGGGCTTCGTGGCAGATACGCAGCCTCTTGCGTGGGCCGCGATGCGGCGGAGGCGAGAACCGGGTGCGCCGCTCGTGGGCCCCGAGACACCCGCGCGCCAGCACACGCAAATGGCGGACTCCGAGGCAGGTCTGTGATGGCAGAAACGCTGGAAAAGGGGTTTCTTTGAGTTTTCGCATAACAGAATTATGTTTTCTTGCATAGCCAAATTACAATCCGAGAGCTATCGTGCCTGTAGGTTGTGTGTAAGTCATATTTTACGATTTTTCTACGCATTTTAGCTTGAGAAATTCAATTAGTTCTGTAAATTTCTTGCGTCACACGGAGGGCCTGGGTATGGGTTGTCTAATAATTTTTTTGTCGAAACACTGTCCGACGTCAGAAGCCGACGCCGGATTTTCTGCGACCCGGGCTTCTTAAAACTATTGCGTTAAAAAAGATTGTTCACCCATCCTACATTTTTTTGAACGCATAACGATGAAGGTGAGCTCGTTATCAGTCAAGTCTCGGGACCACTACTTACGAGAAAATTATTTATTTTTATTCACTGCGAACAAACACCCACAATAAGCTGTCGCAATGTTAAAGTTATGTAAGATTATCAGGCTGAAATGGCAGCTAAGAAGGGAGTTGGCGCTGAAGCTAACGTTCGTAACCTTAGTTTCCAGCAGCGCGTATGTATACATCTGAGGCAGATGTGGTTTTATTTAGGCATTAAATGAATTACAAAATTTGTGTATGCACAAAGAGGTCCCATAGACAGAGACTGAATCGGGACCTCCTACCTACATGGCGGGTCATCGCCGTGCATCGCACTGCGCGCAACAACAGTCGGGCAGATTTCAAAGGGGGCCGACTGTGCGGCCGGATGAAGCATTCACGACAAGGCACGGCCTGCAGGAAGGAAAGCGGAGGGGAGAGAGAGAGAGAGAGAGAGCGGGAGGGGCGGAAGTGAGGGGGGCATCGAGCTCTGCATGCACAGCATGCATACGCTGCCCACGAAGAGGCCTGCCCGGCCGTGCCAGCAGTGTGCGCGTTTTCGTGTGTCTGTCTGTACCACGCGCAAAAGCATACGCGCAATTTCCGAGTGGCCAAACTCGGTTACAAACCCCGCACACGTCCCTCGGAACGCCAGTCCACGGCGTTCGCGGTGCATGCGTGGGCTCGCGCGCGAGTCCCCTTTCGTCGGGCGGGCAAGCAAATTGCAACTTCCGTCGCCCAGCTTCCCCTGCCTCCTCCTCCTCCTTCGTCGGCATCCGCAGTGCTGCCTCTCTTGTTCTGCGTCTCCCTGTTCTCTCCCTCTCACCCTTCAACTGAACCCTCTCCCGCCTCGTCCTTCCGACCTTCTCGGGTGCTGGCTTTCTCTGGTCGTCGTCTGGCGCTGAACTAACTTTCTCTGGCGCTGGACTAACACATCCTTGCAACGTTAAAGATCCGAACCACGCGAGAACAGTGAAAAGCACAGATTTGTCTTTCCCTGTCGCCCACAATTATGCGCAGAGAAATATGTGTTAAACGCTGAACTTTGCAGCCGTGCTGTGCCAACATCGTTTGCCTGAATTGTGCTGAAGGGTTGACAGCGTTTCTTGAGCTCGGATTTATGAGAATGTCAAGCTTGTCCAACTCACTATGGCATTCTGCTCAGTAAAGTCTTGCTCTAATAATAATGATTAATCAATGTCAAACACTGAAAAACTACATGTCCTGCACTCATAAAGACGAGTCAAATTGCGTCATAGCGATGTACCCACTCCGATAATAACAGCTCTAAAAGACGCGTATTTCGTCAAATAAAGCATTTGGTTCAATTACCGCCCGTAGGAGGTCTGCGTTGTGTTGGCTATGAGGGTACAGTAGCATATGCTGCATATCACGAGTGCGGTCCGCCGTTACGTTTGCTGCGCGTGCGTGCGTGTTCGTGCTAAATAAGTGACGTTCCTGATCTCTGGGCTCTATAATCATAACTCCGCCGAGGGACTCGTTCTGTGCAGAACTAACAGCAGTAAACAAATAATAATAAACGTTCAATAGCAATGTTTCGTTGTATTCTCGCAAGAATCAGTAAGTTAAATATTAAAGTACTGACTTTTACGTGCCAAGACCACGATCTTATTATGAGACACGCCGTAGCGAGGGACTCCGGATTATATTTGACCACTTGGGGTTCTTTAACGTTCACCAAACTCCAAGTACACAGGTGCTTTTGCCTTTCGCGCCCAGCGTAATGCGGCCGCCGTGGCCGATATTTGATCCCGCTACCTCGTGCTTAGCAGCGCAACACCAAAGCCGCTAAGCCACCACGGCGGGAAATCAGTACGTACAATCAAGTGTCGCCAATACTGATATGCACTTCTTAGAAGTGGTCACGGGGTCGGCAGGCCTTTCTTAAAGTACGATGGTGCACAGATGAAATATTTGTATTATTTTTGTTAATTAGTGCGTGAGATGATTAGTTTACCTATATGAATACAATAAAAGAACATAGGCTGAACACAGAAAGGCGTTTAGCACGTACTCCTTTAAATCGATAGTAGGACATCGTCCGGGATTCAACCCCTGCCCTTCTACTCAGAGACTAGTGGTCAATTTAGCGTGAAATCGCGTGTCTCCATGAGTTAAAACGACCTAATGCTTCGCAAAGTGGAGTGCGACGTCAATGTGTAAAATTTTTGTCTTTATATTTTTTCAAGCTATCGTGTTTTCTTCTATAACTTTTCATTTCTTTCACCCCCTTGCCTGGGCCAGGGTAACAAGCTTGTGATTACACTATCTGCAGCTCCATATCTATGTATCTCTCGTTCCTGCTCCTGTTATTCGAGCACGCGTGCTAAGCATTTGCTGGTCAGCCTAAACTTCGCTGCTGATGGGCTTTGCCAAATAGGCAGGAAAGCCCGGCGAGCGCGGGATCGAATAGGGCACACGCATTACAACTCCTGCTAGCGAACATTCCTCACCGAATGTGTTTACGATGCATGCCAGTCTATTGTCTTTTCTATCTTTCCTTTTTTCTGATCGATTCTTCCCCCTTTACCCTTCCCAAGTGTAGGGTAGCAAACAGGGCGCGTCCTCCCTGCCTTTCCTTCTTCGCTTTTATTTCACTCTATCTTGTCTCGACGATCCGGAGCCGATAAAGGCAGCACAGCAGTCCGGCTTGTAGTGAACTCCGGTTAATCGGTTGTCTGTAAATTAAGCAGGGCACATGTGTTGTAGTGTCCCTCACGAGCTGCGCATACTGGCACTTGACGCGCACGTTAAAATTGTCGGGCTACACGAGGGCCATTAGAAAAAAAAAGAAAGCATCCCTCCTCCACCCTGTGACAGTTGATGTACTTACAGGGAAGCGTTGCCGACGTTAGAGAAGCACAACCGACGTTAAACAAATAACACCACCCCAAATCACGTCAGACGGCGTTAGACGCTCGGCCCCTTGCGCACGAAGTTCCTCGAGTTTGGCAGCACACCGCTGCTCGTCGTACTTCCCTTTCTTTTCCCTTTGTCGTTGTTCCTGCGCACGCTTCTCTTCGGCACATATACGTTGCCTACCCATAGCGCAGACACGACGACACTGAAATCCGCTGCTAAGCTACTTCTCCTTGAAAAGGCCCCCGCCATCTGCCATGGGTTGCGCCGATTGACATCAATCCACACGCCGCCAACTGTACACACTTAAAGAATTTACACCCTTTGGGTCGTATCTTCTCCCACAACGGTAATCATCATGTCTTGCCCGCATTTGCTTTCTTTAACGCTGCGAGCCCGGTACTTCCAAGTAACGAACGACTTGCGTGTTATCAGCATGACACAGCATTCTCGACAGAACATCTTCAAGAACGTTTTCAAGAAAGGAACAAAGCAAGCAAGGCAGATGACGATTGTTGTTGTTGAATAATAATAATAATAATAATAATAATAATAATAACAATAACAATAATAACCATCAATATCATCATCATGAGCCTGGCTACGCCCACTGCAGGGCAAAGGCCTCTCCCATACTTATCCAACTATTCCGGTAATGTGCTAATTGTGGCCATGTTGTTCCTGCAAACTTATTAATCTCATCCGCCCACCTAACTTTCTGCCGCCCCCTGTTACGCTGCCCTTCCCTTGGAATCCAGTCCGAAACCCTTAATGACCACCGGTTATCTTCCCTCCTCATTACATGTCCTGCCCACGCCCATTTCTTTTTCTTGATTTCAACTAAGATGTCATTAACTTGCCTTTGTTCGCTCACCCAATCTGCTCTTTTCTGATCCCTTAACGTTATACCCATCATTCTTCTTGCCGTAGCTCGTTGCGTCTTCCTCAATTTAAGTAGAACCCTTTTCGTAAGCCTCCAAGTTTATGCCCCGTAGGTGAGCACTGGTAAGACACAGCTGTTATACACTTTTCTCTTGAGGGATAATGGCAACCTGCTGCCAAACGCACCGCAGCCCATTGTTATTCTCCTGATTATTTCAGTCTCATGATCCGGATCCGCGGTCACTACCTGCCCTAAGTAGATGTATTCCCTTACCACTTCCAGTGCCTCGCTACCTATCGTAAACTGCTGTTCTCTTCCGAGACTGTTAAACATTACTTTAGTTTTCTGTAGATTAATTTTCAGACCCACCCTTCGGCTTTGCCTCTCCAGGTCAGTGAGCATGCATTGCAATTGGTCTCCTGAGTTACTAAGCAAGGCAATATCATCAGCAAGTTGCTAAGGTATTCTCCATCAACTTTTATCCCCAATTCTTCCCACTCCAGGTCTCTGAATACCTGCTTTAAACACGCTGTGAATAGCATTGGAGAGATCGTATCTCCCTGCCTGACGCCCTTCTTTATTGGGATTTTGTTGCTTTCTTTATGGAGGACTATGGTGGCTGTGGAGCCCCTACAGATATCTTTCAGTATTTTTACATACGGCTCGTCTACACCCTGATTCCGTAATGCCTGCATGACTGCTGGGGTTTCGACTGAATAAAACGCTTTCTCGTGATCAATGTAGAACAAGATAAGCCCTAAAGGGTGCAAAATTATTTAGGAGTGCACCTGCAATCTTTCTAGAGACGTCAGCCCATACGCCCCCTTTTCCAGCTACCGTTTGAGGTCTGTCTGAAGGGGCGCGGCCCCGAGGACGCGGTAGTGTTTTTGGACAGTGTTTGCCATCATGTCGGCGAGAACGGTCGCACCACCCGCTGTGCGACGGATGCAACGGGCAGAGCGCCCACGCATCAAGGACACATACAGTTTCTGCACACGTGCCTCACGCGCGCACGCACGTGTGCTCCGAAAGTGCAGCATACATCTTTATTCTTATCGGCCCTCCGCCAAGCGCAAGTCCCTCATTGAAATAATTCTATTTTTCGAAGTAAATTGCGTCAGAAAATTTCGTAAAGTACGACTTACACGCAAGCTGCAGACATGATAGCTTCGGAATGCTATTCGAATATACGAGAAAAGACAGTTCTGTTACGCGGAAACTCAAATACAAAGCCCTTTTCCAGCTGCCGTTTGAGGTCTGTTTGAATGGCCGCGGCTGCTAGTTGGCGGTCCTGTTCTCGGGTGAGCACAGAACGAGCTCACGAAAAATCCCGATGAATTAGCGGCTGACAGCTTTGCCGTAAAACTCATTCTTTTGTAGCTAATCTTTTAATGAAGATGCATCCCGTGAAGCCCACAGTTGAAATATTCAAGCCGTTCTAAATAGCTTCCGTTATTATGCTTAGGTACCTATTATGTCCACCGGGGCATAACTGCGTCGAGTGTAGTTCAAGAGCAGCTACAGCTCTTTTTGCATATTCTGCATGTATGTACACTAACGCGTGTTTTTATCCGAAAGACTTTGCGAGATGATTTTGCACAGACCGCTCGTTGCTTTCACCGAAATTACGCAGTCGGAACGCATTTGTTTTGAGCAGATTTCATCAAAGCTTATGGCATTTTTCGTTGCATGCGCTGCCCAGCAAAAAAAAAAAAAAAAAAGGTTATGAATATAGAGCGGCGTCGTATGCAAACGTTAGCGTCAGAGAAGCGACCTTCTAAGAACAGCCGTGCAGGTTTTCTTTCCTGTTGGCAAATAACACTCTGGAGAAAACAGTCAAGCGATGAGAGATGCCAAATGTTTGTACCATCTTTTATGGACTTCTGTTATATTAAGTAAGCCGAGTATGGAACCTGTAGTGCTCTTTTATGTTTTGTACTGCTACGTTTCCTTGAAATTGACAGTGTGCTGCTTATGCCTCAAAAGAAGGACAATACTCTTGAGTTCTTACACTGCACTCTCAAGGGATAAAGAAGGACCATGCAGAAACAAACAGAAGTCATAAACAAAAGCAAGACAAAAAGAAAGAAAGAAAATCCCCGTGCATTGTGGGAATTGATGACACCCGCAGCATTGTGCTGGTAGCTGGCTACCCTGCAACGTGTTTGTTATTAGGTAATGCGCTACTAGGTGGACCACCATGTTTGTGTAAGACCCGGCGCCCGCCACATCAACATAGCCAATGGCAGCCAGTTCGTGGATCACCACGATGCCACCGAGTTTATCGAGGTCAATGTCTTTCTGCAAACATTGTTCACGTAATTTAATCAAAAAAAGCATATGCGTTAAAGCATTACGCATATGCACTTCAGTAACAATCAGTAATTTTAACTTTACTAAATTCGTATTAATACAACGAACTCAACGTAACCAACCTCTTGATCACACACCCTTTTGAGAATCATACTGGGGGAGCCACTCAAATCTGATGTGGCAAAATAACGAACGAATGCCACGCAGCTGTGTTCCGGGGCTGCACTAGAAGCGGAAGCCGCCTCCGCTGCGCAGTGATTTGTCGTTTTCTTTTTCTCTTTGATTCCATTTGAACAAAAAAACACGCATAACGCAAGCACCTCCTTGGTAAGGCGGGTCTCGTTCAGACGTCGAAGCAGCTCCTAGGTTCACTGACCAACATGGCAGTGAACACAGAAATGCAGCCAAATAATCGATCAGGGCTGTAATAACTACAGCAAAACGAAAAGATACATCGAGTGCTAGCGTGACGATAAGATGCCCTTATTGCATTTCAGGTGGACGTTAGACAAAGCGCATGTTGAAAAATACGGTTATTTACCTGCTGTCTGTTGGCACTCGGAAGAAGCGCTGTCTTCCCTTTTCGCCGGAGCTATACCAATCACCTCGCGTAAAAATATGAGTGGTAACTCTTGCGTGGCATTTATCATGTACGCCTAAATGAAAGAGACGCTTCTTTTTTTCCATGAACAGCCGTTTTGGCGCTTCGCTCTAGCCTGCCGCCCATGCGCGCCACCGCCCATGTGTTGCCGGTTCCAACTGCGCGTCGAAGTACTCGATAACGTAAAGATTCCAAAATCTACCCCGACGGTCTTTCTTGAGTCGACGGCTGGCTTATTGCGATAACGGAAGTCTGGCCCCACGAGCATCCTTGCCGAGCTCCCTCTTGAAATGCGTGGTGCAGTGACGTTCATACCCGCGTGACATTTGAACATATTCCTGAGATCGTGCTTGTACAGCCAGCTCTAGGGCAGCGTCACCGTCACTCGGTACAAGTGGTGCCGACGGCGTTGACGGGAAACTGGCGTCTTGACCGCGGCCTGGTAAAGGAAGAGTTATGAGTGTGACGCGAGCGTGTGTGTGACGATAGTAGCGTAACAACAGTGAATCGCCGGCTTGATTTTTACTCCGGTGGTTTGACGTGAGCTTAGGACACACTGACGTTTGCGTACTACATAGGTACTGGACGAACATAAGCGAAAGACGGATTAGAACGTCGTCAGCGACTATGTACCTTAGTCACCCATGGCTATGTCACGCGCACTATAAAAGACGCTGGTATTTTCACTCCGGCGATGAAACCTTAGACGACCTGGGCCGATCATGAAGGCGGTACAGCGCCCACACAGTGTCTACGTAGCGTTATCTGCTATGGGTGAACTACCGGGGATTGCGGGCCTATCCCGGAGACTGTGCAGTCTTACGCAGCGTTTCACGCTACGAGCTGTAAGGAAGAAATAAACCCAGGAAACTGACACGTGAAGCACGCGCATTACGTCTATAATAGCCATACTGAAGGAGCTGGAAATCAGCGCTTGTCATTGTCGTTCTGTTCCGTACTCCGTTCGCAGTTGCGTCGTGCACTTCCTCAAACAGCTAGTCAGCATTGGCAAGACAGGAGCACGGCCGCATCGTAACCGTGATAAGAGGATGCGCGCAATCGTGACCTAGTGTTCAGAGCAATGGGCTGCTGCGCTCGGAGGCAGTGTTTAGATTCCACTGTCGATCATGAAGTTATCTTTTTACAGAGGTCCGAAGTGTAGTGAGGTATGGAATGCCTAGCTACCTGTGAACTCACTGCAACGTACTTAGAACGAGGCAAAGAATGCTTTGCATTAAAAGTATGAAAAAGCAAATAAATGAAAAGTGAACGAATGAACGTAGAGAAGAATTTGCAATGTATCATACGCGAGTATAAAGCCGAAAAAGCCAACCTTGAGAACAGGTAACGAAAAGCGTGAAAGTACGTGTCACTGCACACAACTATGCAAATGCGCTCTTTGTCTCAGCGCAAACCTTGTGTTAACAAAAAGTGTACCGCGAATATTTATGATAAAATGGATAAATAGGCAGGGCCAAGTTCGTACACTCAAGTTTGCGCACAAACCACCGCTATAATGGTACTCGTTGAGTTCCTTCATGCCCTTGGTTTCATCAAGGATGTCAAACTTCATCAACGGCACGACAATATAGCGCCTTACGACACCAACGACCACCTCTCCAGTCTGCAAATTGCCCAGAAATTCCGTTAGCGAAAAATATTCAACCCCTCCAAGTGCCGAAACAACACAATGCTTGGCGACCGCACACAAGGGCTTGCCAGGGGCAAAACCGGGCGTGGGTCCGTTGGAAAGGGGCGGTTGGTGCAAGCAGCAGAAGCCAGCACTACATGCACTGCGTGGTGTTTGGCGCCATCAGAAGCAGCACTGACCTCCCGCTGGTTCTGAGGTTCCCTAAACCTGCATGCAGCTACGCGTCACGACGCGCGGGGGAGAGCGGCGACGAGTAAGAGAAGGGAGGCCGGGGCGACGTGCCTTGCCAGTAATAGGAAGGAACAGGAGGCAGACCGGCCGGCCCACGTTAGACTTCGATTTAGTTATAGGAGCAGGGAGCGAGCGAGCAAGCGCATCACGCATGCCAAACCAGCACGAGAGGGCTGTATAGGAAACTGTCCGGGAACACACGCGCGCATGGGTACTGCAACGCTCACGCGGATGGCCTGTTCCCGCAGGGAAGCATCGCACGCTGTTTGGGGGAGAGAATGGGGACGACGCCGGACAGTGGTGGGTTCGTTGCGGGAACGGAGTGTAAGAGAGCGCGGACGTGAAACTAGCTTTCCGCGCTTACACTGTGCCGTGTGCGAAACAAGGGGATGTCCTACGCAGAAACGCGCTGCCCAGATTCAGCTGGGGCGGCGAGCGCGCTGCCCCGTGGTGACGGTGGGCAGCGGGTGGCAAATCGAATGAAATCAGCCGAAACACCGGCGACAACAGCGTCCCTCCCCATGGAAGAACGCGCGTCCGCTTAGCATGTTGATGGGGAGCGCAACACTGAAGGTCAGCGGGGTGCATTGAAAACGAGGCGCGAGGAAAATTTGTGCTCAACGAGCCTTGCAGGAGCGGAAACACGGAAACGAGGTTAGCGGCCAGCGTGGTTCCACGGTCCATTGTTGTTTGGCTGTTTCATAAAGCGGATGATCACGCGTACGCTGCTGTGGTTCGCATAGGGGCACTTGGACGCTTTCGTGAGCGCTCCAGTAGTTGGTGGGTGGGCCGTGCGAAAAGCCTGGCCCCAGGTAAATAAATGGCTTTTGTTCTTGCACGAGCCCTTTTTTTGGCGTTGATTGTTGGTGACCGTGTTGGTGTTGAAGTTCACTGATCGGTCAGGATTGACAGCGTGCCTAATGTACGCGAGGCAGCGAGATTCAGAACGGCAAGGTAGCAGGTGCAGGCGGATTTGTCGCTTTTGGCTTCATTAGTCGAGCATGAATGGAAGAATGGAGCCGCTGCAGCTACATCGCCTTGATTAGAATCGTTTGTCGCAGTCTTCTATTTGGACAAGCACTTTGATTTCTTTACACATGAAAATTGAATAAGCTCGGTTCAAGCTGGTTCACGGAAGGAACCCGGTGACGAGCCCCGACGCCATGCTGCCGCACGTTACCGACGAACAAAATCTCGACGTCGCCGTTTATCGGCAGCGCGCAGAAGGAGTATGGCAACTGGCGCGCATGCGCATCGACAACCAGCAATGGACGGAGAGCCGATATTATAATCTTCGACGAAGCTACGTGGAATACCAGTTTGGCGACAGTCTGGGTTTGGACCCTGATACGTCGACGAAGACTTCGTCAGAAATTTTTTGCGGCGCTATTTCGGACCATACAAGATCATCCGGCATATCGGCGCAATGGACTATGAGGTCGTGCGCGATGGCATTACGCAATCACAGCGGCGCCATTCGCGACCTGAAGTAGTCTATGTTGTGCGATTTAAGCCATTGTAATAGCGACAATGAACACTAGGATGTTGTTTCGTAGACAGTTTTTTCGTTACATCATGTGCTTTAGATTTTGCTCTCGTTCTTGTAGCATCGGGACGATCGATGCTTCTTAAGAGGGGGAGGGGGTATACACACGTGTAATTATTCTTTTCCCGGGGACTGCATTTCACTTGGTAACAACTTATGCTTTCGCTCAGAGCAAGACGCACCGGGAATATTTAGAATTTACTCGAATGTCTTTATTGATTATAACGGTTGTGTATGTTCTCGCCAAACGTAGTGTAATCAGACTGGTGGAATTTCCTACTGAGCTCTGTGTCACCTGGGTGAGCGAGCGAGAGTCATTCTCCTTGATCCAACATTAAGCCTTCAAGTTCCATCAAAGCTTCGCCGTGGAGAAGGTGCGCTTTCGTATCGACTGTGGTTGGGCGTTGCTTTTACCAAAGCCTATGCGTTCCGCATGGGGATGGCCGACACCGCAACCTGTGACCACTGCAGCCACGAAGAATCGGTTGGCCATACTTTGTGCGACTGCCCGCAGTACAGTCAACAGAGGGAATCCCTTCTCCAGGAACTCAACCAGCTGGACGACCGACCACTATCGGAAGAAGGGATTCTACACCATCGACGGGAGGTAACGTCACAGAAAAAGGCCGTGCAAGTGGTACTGCCCTTTTTGCAATCTACAGGCCTTTGTGAACATTTCTAACTGGAACGGCCTTTATGTGCGTGTCTCTGTGTGTGCATTTTCTCTTTCTTTTAACCCTTACATCCCTGTCCTCTTTCTAACCCCTAGCTCCCAACCCCGGTGTAGGGTAGCAAACCGGATACTAATATCTGGTTAACCTCCCTGCGTTTCCTCTTCATGTCTCTCTCTCTCTCTCTCTCTGTAGTACATTCTGGAAGCCGCGTGGGCACCGGCGATTACCCTGGAACCTTCGACGAGTCATGTTTAAAAGCCGACGTGATTGACCCGCAAATCAGATTTTCGACAATCGCCGACTTTGCTCGCCGCTATCGTTGTGCTTGAGTGCTGCATGTTCTACTATAGGCACAAGTTCGCCACGAGTTAAATTTATAACTCACACTTTTGACACAGTGTAGTTCTTAACCGTCACTACGACGTGACAATATCAACGGTTGCCTAGTCACTGCGGCATACAAGGCAATGATGCAGTTGCCCGATCTGCCCATAACGGTGTCGACCGCCATTCCTCTTTGAGAACCGACGCAGCGACATCTTTCCGCGCTTGCGTGTTAACTAAGATTGGATTAATGGAATTCATCCGACTTCACAAGCGTATGCTTCCATACCCCGGACCGCAATAGACAGCTCCGTATTCCGTCCGACCTTCCACGACGTGACTGCGCCCTTCTAGCCCGTCTGTGGCTTGAAGTGGTATATTCAAATGCATTCTCCATTCTGATCGGACTGGTCAATAGCTCACTTTGTGCATTCTGCGGGCGCAGCAAAGCGATCTCGCACCTTCTTTGCGAGTGTCCTCGTTTCAACTCGCAACGAGAAGCGCTCTCAGCGACGCTTGAGCAACTGCGCATCTGAGCACTCACGGAAATTAAAATTCTTGGAAACTGGCCTGCACGAGCATCAGCGCGAGCGGCTACGAATGCGCTGCAGCGTTACTTTAAATACACGACACTCAGTCAGAAGTTTTGACTGTGGACTGTGTGACGTAGAGGGCATTAGCGGGAGACCGACACTGCATATGACGAAGCAATGCCTTCGCAGACTGCGTTACGGGACCCGCAGAAATAGTTCTGTATCGTGTGCGTGTGTGTGCGTGAGCGTATGCGTGTGTGTGTGTGTGTGTGTGCGTGCGTGTGTTTGCTTTCCTTCTTCTTTTTTCTCTCATCCTTCCCCTTCCCTGATACAGGGTAGCCAACTGGAGATACCCTCTGATTAATTTCCCTTTCTCTCTCTCTCTCTCTCTCTCTCTCTCTCTCTCTATATATATATATATATATATATATATATATATATATATATATATATATATATATGTTCTCAAATAATATTGAAAGAGCAAAATATCTCTGCTCAAACCCACATATGTGATGTAAATTTACTGGCGCAGCTCATTGCGGGCTGCGTAGTGGCGCATTTGCGATGTCGTTACATGCCCGACACAGCCTGTTCAAGCATTAAAGAGTGCAAGAAATTTTGGCGCACCCGCATATATATAACACCGTCCGAGAAGTTCAACCGCAACATTAAACTTTCCAATCGCAATGGGTACGTAGAGCTTAAGGGCGAGATGGCCTTTTTTTTTTTGCGATAGCATATAAGTGGACATTCTATGCGAATTTTCGCCGTCTTCCTCGGCGTCGCCGTGGGGCTCCGCATATATTTAGGTATATGTATGCTATATCATGGCCTCCGAGATTCGCGCACGATGGCAGGTTTTCCTCCGGCCGTCCATTTCACACGGAGAGAGTGTAAGTTCAGTTGTGGACGAGGCCAGTTCCTTCTCCGCACCACAGCGCTCGCAACCGAGGGCTTTTCATGCGTCGGGGAGGCTTCGAAGTGGTTCGGTTCCGTTGCGGTGGCTTGGATGAAGCGAGAAAAAAAATGCTTTTGCGCTGCTATGTGATTCCTTACTGATATAGAAATGACGCTTGAAGGTCTACGAGCGGCAAATTGCGTGTTGGGGCCTATTTATACTAAAATGCCTTTTTTATTTTCAACACGCTTCTTCACACTGCATTCACATAAGTGGAAGTGGAATGTATCTGCAAAAGATTTTTTTTGTGTTGGAAACACTCTACTTCACAATTTTCTTGTTTCACAATAGCTAGCCTATGTTTATTCTTTTGCGAGCTGATTTCGAAGCATCGAACAGCTTGCCTCAAGCTGTCGGCTCTTGCTTTCGTCTGTGCATTCCGCCGTCGTGATAGGGCGTAGAGCAAGACGAAGCATGATCCGCCCACGGAAACATGCTGCAATCGCTCGTGTACATAGATGTAGGGGCACGTCAGAGAAACCCAGGTGGTTAAAGTTACTACTAAGCCCCCAATACAGCGTGCCTCATAATTACATCTCGATTTTGTCACGCACACCACAGAATTTATTTATTAGTTACATTATTTATTTTATTGATTCTTAAATTATTTTTTTTTTTTTTTTGCAGCAATTGTCAATGCGACCCTTCATCGTTAAAGAACCCCAGGTGGTTCAAATTCCCTGATTCCCCCACTACGGCGTGCCTCATAATCAGAAAGTAGTTTTGGCACGTCAAACCCTATAACTTAAAAAAAATACTAGTTACTTTCCAGCGTGCACACGGTGGCGTGCACACGGCATGCTTAATTTTTGCACTATCATTCTTTATGATTATCTTATATGCCTTCAGGGGAGCACTGAATAGGGGAAATATCGGTACAGTAACGTAAAACAACTGTTATTCAACAAGGCAATAGAAAAAAGCGTCACGTAACAAAAGCATCATGCGCGCAACGCAATCACACGCAACATCACACGAAAGACAAGAAGTACTATGCGCTGGAAGATGACTGTAGATATAATGCGAGCATTAATGCGCTACATAATAGGCGTATAAACACGGACATTGTCAGGTCAAATGCGTAATTTCCCGAATTCAAAGTGCAAAAAAAAAAAGAAGAAGAAAGAAAAACTGGGCAGACAGCAATTACACTCTGCCATCTACAATTCCGTCTACTAGTTTACAAACAATGGATGATGTAGGAACCTATACAGGATTTGTTCAAAATGAATGCACGAATGAATAAACTTCTATTGAAATGGTGACTTGTCACTTGAGGTTAGAGGAACCCTTAGTCCAGGCACCCTACGGCCTCTCCCGTTTCAGTGAGGAGGTTTCGGTCCACGCCTGCTGCTGCTGGGTGTGTCATTGTGATGTTTGCTCGGATGTACTTGCATTCCTGTAGAAGGTGTGCTCTTGCAAGTTGCACTGGGGACAGCTGTAGCTGTATAGCGATGGTTGGACATGGCTAAATAAAATGCCATGTGTGAAAGTATTACTCTGGAATCGCCTGTATTTGGTGCTTTCGTCTGTTGTTACTTTTGGATGTGGTGGAGGGTATGCCCTGCGTCCAAGCCGATAGCGTTGCAGTAGAGCTTGGTAAGTAAGTGACATGGTTTCTGTTTCCTCCGCTGATTGGGTGAGTGGGACTTGTCTAGGTTCAGAAAAGTAAACTATTAAACACAACCCAAGTACGGACTTCAGATACTACAAGATCAATAAATAACGATATCGAAAAATACAGGGAAAACTATAACGACACTAAAGAACTAAGTGGTTTACACGGCAAAATGTTCGAGGCCGAGCACAAGGCAGAGCTGAAAAATTGCCTGGGACATATCCTGTGAAAACCTTCCACAACACGTGAAAAAGCAGGCAGACTCAACTCCAGTTCAGATGTACAGGGGTCGTCAAATGATTCCAGGCCACAGCTTGCGCGAACATGTTGACTTCGTGCCTATGTGGCATGTCACGTGCCGGAATAAAAGTGCCCCAAGGTTTATACGAAGAGGGCAAGGGACACTGTTTCTCACCACCCCCAGTTTCCGAGTGCCGAAATTACTCCAGGTGCTCCGCAGCTTGCTTGAGAGTGAACGTTGTTGAACACGCTGTGGCCTGGGAGCTTTTGACCACCCCTGTATGTCAAGCGTAACCTCCTTGGCGTGACTGCAGCTCAAGAATGGTGTGTGTGCATATATAAACTGTGGTGTTTTCGTGGTATAAATATTAGTATTAAAGATCAGCATGTTATACGAAGAAATAATTTTGTTTGCATTGAATTATGGACAGGACGGATATTATATACACTTATTTACGTGCAGTACACTATACATATACAATTTGATTAAATTTTCAGTGGTGTTCGCAGTGTCGTGTTGCACTCCTGGTATTTCTGATGCGCCAGTTTCTCCTTGTGAAAATGGGTATCGAAACACGCCAAGCGTCTGTACGCGCTGGCTTGCCTGCGAGAAAGGGTATTCTATAAACCCTTTTCACGGTGACCCCGTGGGCGCTGTTGTGCTTGATCACTTGACGACGCATCCATTGCTTGCCTTAGCTGCCTCCATTGCCTCTGTGCTTAAGATGGATGTACATGACACCGGTGCCGCTCTGCAAACCTCTGTTTCTGCGGATATCATAGACGGTAACTGGGTGGACGACACGGAAAGCTTTGGCTACCACTTCAAAAGACATGTAAGCGCTTTCGGAGTTCATTACGCTTTGTCCCAAAGGCGCGAGCAGCGTATACGGTGCTTGTAATAAAAGCGGGGATAAAATGTATTCCAAGTGATCCTAACTTCCCGCTTATGAATTGAATCAGTAACAGTGTATTTAGCTCTTCGTTCTTTATTTAACAAATAGTTTTAAGCAGGCGCTTGTCATGTTTCTGATTCAGTAAATTTCCCGCGAGCGGTCACTATCTGATTGTTTATTTTCTGTCTGATCGCTTGCGGGTGGGCTCAGTTGTTATAGATTTGTTCTTACTGGGCACAAGACTTGCAACGCAGATTTTCTGTGCGTTGTAGTAGCTTGTAGAAAATACCTATTATCGCTAGTCACTCGCTTACTGCGTTGACCGTTACAGAACGTTCAGCCTCGAACATTAGTGTGCTGTCTGTGTAGTCGCCGTCCCCCACGCTTCGGCGCATATATTCAAGTATTCGCCCGTTGACTTATTCTTGATACATTGGCAATAGAGTGGACGTAATTTTGCTTGTGAGTGGGCTTGAATGTGTGTAGATAACATGCGAGAAACTTACTGTATGCCAAGAAGCGGAGTTTTCTCACCGTATAACGAGCGGTGCTCACTCGTGCAGAGGTTCTGGAGTTGAAGTCCTTACCTTGGATGTTAGCGCTACAACGCTGGTGGATGAGTGACCTTAACGCTAACGCGTTAAGGGCCCATGCCGAAGAAAATCCGGCGCCGGCGACCGGCGTCCCGCGTCTAGCATCGGCCCTCGTTTCGGCAGAAAGCGTTTCGAACCACGTATACCCAGGCCCTCCATGTGGCGCAAGGAAGTTACTGAAGTAATTGAATTTCTCAAGGTGAAATACTTCAGACAAATCGTAAAGTATGACTTACACACAGCGTACAGACATTATAGCGTCGGACTATGATTTGACTGTACGAAAAAACATAATTCTGTTACGCGAAAACTCCCATTTTCCAGCGTTTCTACCATTCACAGACCGGCCACGGCGTCTGCCATTTGTGTGTGCCGGCGCGCGAATATATTGTAGGCCAGGCAGCAGCGCGTCTGGTTTGTTGCAACACCTCCAGATGGCGCTCGCCTCCATCGCAACGCGGCCCACGCAAGAGGCCGCGTTTCTACAAGAAAGCCCGCCTTAGTGCATAGCTTCGCCACCAGCGTTCCCCAGTAATAATTATGGTTACATACGCTGCAGCTGCCGGGAAGCGTGAGAAGCAACCAGGTATCTTTGAATGCTATCGCGTTCCACTCTTAAAGGCGAAGCTTAATGCCCCAACCACTGGCACGCGCCGAAAGCTTCGGCGCGCGCTGGCAAGCGAACGCGTCGCTTCGCTTCGGCTGGAGGGAAAGGGCGCGCAACCACTGGAGACAAGCTCCGACGCGCGCCGAAGCTCGCTCCTCGGCTGCGGCGCACTGTTGCTGGGCTATTCCGTCTTCATTCGTCAAAGTCCGGCCTAAAACAGCCTGCTGTAAACTAAGCTTGAAACAACAAGTTAGTGATCTGTATGTGCTTTTAGATATAAAAAACACGTTTGAATAATGAATATACACCTGTTGCAACATTTTTTTTATTTTTGAAGTAACAATAGTGTACAAAATATCGACATCAGCGCTCGCGCGTCGTCTGTCTGCAAGATCGCTTTGCAAACACCTGCACGACGATGCCATATATCAAAAACTGTTGCACCATTTCATTTTTTGGTAGCTTATTGCACAGCCAACTATGTAAGAATTAGGCGTGCAATGTATAACTGAAAAAAATCTGTGTTGGAAATATTGCCACGTAGTAGTGACGGTAAATAAATAGTGCCGGCTCAATCGCAACGATAACAGCGAGCAATGTCGGCAATCGTAGAAAATCTCATCTGCGGGTCAAGCGCGTCGGTTTGCATACGGCAGTCGTCGAAAGTTACAGCCTATTCGCTGGTGCCCGCGCGCCTTCCAGAAACTACAACACAATTCGTGTCGCGTATGCAATCAGATTAGCAAGGTTCGTCGACAACAGACAGAACCATCGATAACATTCGCGAAACTTCCGATACGTTCAGGCGCATCCTGCATCGAGCGATAACGTTTGACATCTTTTAGCCGGTGAAATACGGTAACCGGATACAGATAAAGCATCCGTGTCAATATAATTATGCTTGTTGGTGCATGAGAGAAACGTGAAAAAGTGGGTTCTGAGAAAATCAGCAAAACAGAATTGAAACACCTGTAGCACTCACAAAAAAAAAAGAACTAGAATAGGCAAAATGTAATTCGTATCTTCTCTCCCCCCAATTCTTGATTCTGCCAAATCTAGCCCATGGAGCACCTCTATTATTCTAGATTGTTTTGATGCATCAACACCGCATCCGGAGGCCTTCACATTGAGTGTATTGCTACAAAACATTTTCACAGTGTAAGGGCCATGTTCTATTGTAACTGGTTTCCACATATCAAGTTTGCCTTTCTTTACATTAATGAAATGACATACCGTCAGATAATACAAGCTTGAGAATTAGAGGGTTTTAATAGGAGTCTTTCGTTGCCCTTTGCCTAGTCGTACTATTGAAGCACTTATTCGAATGCATGGGAGCAGCTCATTTGCATAGTATAAGAAATATATAAACAGGTTATTTTCACAATTTATACACTTCGTCACCACAAAAAGAAACATTGCAGTTTATTGTTTTTAGCCTGCTATGATGTTTTGACTGAGAAAGATATATTCTATTTGTTCTGCGAGGCACGCCATAATTGCTGTGGCATATTATTTTATTGCACAACACTGCATACAGTAGCCAGCCATTATTAAAACTCAGAAGAAATTAGTATCACAATGCATATGATCAGGCACATAACATATTATTGCACTTTCTTAATTCATGCCAGAACGACGACCACAGGCGTCCTTCTCCAACAAGGTCAGCATCCATCGTGCCTCCTTACCATCGGGCTTCACACCCTCAGCACGTTCAACCTCAGCTTTGTGGTGTTTAAAACAACGTCAAGTGCGTCTTACGGTTCCAGGGATAAGAAAGAAGACCGTCCTGCCTACCTTGGCCGTGAAGCAAGCAGCTCTAGATTGTTTGCACACTTTCTACTTTGATCGAGTCCACATATATACGTATGGTTCTTCCACTCAGAGCAGCTCCACCAGCGCAGTGGTTATACCATCACGATCACTAAGCATCCAATACAAGATTTCTCACTTGACAACATCGACCGGTTCGGAGCTTGTTGCCCTCCGGGGTGGCGTTGATTATATTAATAACCAACCGGCTAATCGGTGGGCAATATTCTGCGATTCAAAGGCGGCCTTACAATGTCTTCTGTCATCTCTTCGTCGCGGGTCATGTGAACAACTCGTGTCGGAGATGCGAGAAATGCACCATCACATGATCATGAAAGGACACGACGTTGTGTTTCAGTGGCTGCCTGGTCATTACGGTATGTCCGGCAACGACCTCGCTGGCGAAGCTGCTAGGAAAGCCCACGAAGGAGCAACCCTTGTTTCTGTACCTTTATCGCGGACCGATGCAGCCCAACACTTAGGCAAGCTAGCGCACTCTTTTGACATTGGAAAAGTGGCACACACCTGAATTAACTTAACATCGATTGCATTCCCTCGATCCCTCTATGCAACTGCGGCTGTTACAAGGTCTTCTGTGAAATGAGGAAACAGTGCTGTGCCGCTTACGTTTGGGCGTCGCATTCACCAGTGCATATGCATTTTTTATTGGAATGGCTGATAGCGCCGAGTGCAATGCCTGCGGTGTCGAGGAAACCATAGAACACCTAATGTGCTACTGCCCATCTTTTGAAGATGAAAGGCAAGACCTCTGCAGAGCTCTCAATCAGCTAGATGGAAAGCCGTACACCTTGAACAAGATCTTGGGACCATGGCCTCGCATATCGCAGCTACAAAAGCCACAAAAGCGCTGCTGCGATATTTGAAAGATACCGGATTTAGTCAGCGTCTGTGATCCAGACTGAGTGACCGACTGATATCCCCAGTGGACTTTCTCTTCTTTTAATCTTTCCGTCCCCCTTTCCCCAGTGTAGGGTCGCCAACCAGGCTCAGTCCTGGTTAACCTCCCTACCTTTCATTTATCATTTTCTCTCTCTCTTCTTAATTCATGCCTTTTTTTTATTTGCACGAAAGCTACTGCACTAAAATAGTATACGAGTACATACTTAAAAAGCACAATTTTATACTACGATAATAATCAATCATTCAAATTTTTGTTGTAGTGCCCAGGAACAGCTAGAGAGCCTTTGTACTGGTGCACTTAACGAGCACTATGTGAGACAAAATGTAGAGAAAACATGAATGTAGTAGACAAAAAAATGGAAGATAAACAAATAGGGAACAAAGGAAACGCGGAAAAGTAATAGGGAGTTAATCCTACGTGATTATCTACAGATACACAAAACACAGGAAATGAACTCTGAAGTATGTTTTGGAGTCGAGTCTTATTAGCACAATCTTGTAACAAGCCCAGGCAACGAATGTGGAATGCTACCTGGTATACTGTTGCGGCACAAACAAATGCATACGATCAAGAAGCTTTAAGGAATGTATAATGTCATGGACCACCTTATACAGGAACAAAAGGTGCGATTAATTAAGACTTGAATCTAGAGGTGCGAGTTGAAGTATATTTGAGAAGGCTCAACTGTGGTCGCCAGAATGGCAAAAGTGGTGCTTGAAGATAGACATCAATTTATTCTGGATGCGTTCAATGAGGTCAGAATTAGATTTGCTCATTGCACCCCCCTCCTACAGAGGCATACTCTAGTAGTTGGAGGCACACAGCAGAATTTCAGAAACACAACAGGTGAGTGGAAATCATGCAATATACGGCATGCAATTCCAAGAGCGGGAAGGGCATCTTGTGTAATTATCTGTGTGAAGAGAAGCTTAGCATTTTGTCGAAGTACACACCAAGATCTTTCATTTCATCGACCCTAAGGTGTGGAGCATCACGTAGGGTTATCAAAATTTCACATGGTGCGTTTTGTGCATATAACTTAATGCCATAGTGTTGGAAGCATTTAAGAGTATTTATTGCTTCTGCACCAGTTTGAGAGTGAAAATTTGTCTTTTTGGAAGTCGATGCAGTGGTGAACACTGTTGACAGCCTGAAATAGTCTGAAAGTCTGAAATGTCGGCACACAAAGTCATGCTGTTCATTTATTAAAATGCTCTTAGCACTAACAGAAAGCGAGGAATTCCATATCGATTCAAACACCTGACGCACTGAAGAGGATAGATATAGGTCGGCAGTTAGTAACTGCACATCTAGCACCTGATTTGTGCATGGGCAATGTTCATGCTACCTTCCGAGTGCTAGAAAAGGTACTAGACTTTAGGGAACTATTGAAGATGCTTGTGAGAACGAGGAACAAGTATGCTTCCATACGTCTTAACCCTTTCAGACACCACTTTATCCCGTTGACTGAAAAGTTGCCTTCATCACATCTCTTGCATCCTCAGAATCGTAGAAAGTGTACAGCTGCAGCAAATATTAAGAATTTTCAATTGTTTAGCGAGTTTTGTCAAGTTTACAAAATTTTGACTCCATGCGAAAACTCACTACAGGAACACAAAATATGAAAACATGTACTATTTCGTGTTTTGAAAAGCTTGAAAAGCACTTATCCAGCCATTTGACAATTATGCCTGGTGCACGGCATTGTAAAAAACAATGAAAGAAGTGAACCCGCTACATACAACATACTGACACAGAGTAACAACACCCAGCCGTCTACCTTCCCACTCATTTTGTTAAAACATTCTGCACATTATTCAAAATTGCTGCACAGTTCCAATATTAAGTGTTTCAAGATGTATGAAACACATTTTAAATACCATTACTTTCATCAGTGCTTTTGCTATTCATGCACGCTCCTGCTGTGCCCAATTGTGTAGACAGCGTCTCAAAGGGTTAAGCTCTGTGGAGGAAATACCATCAACACCACAAGAAAGGGAAAGTTTAAGGCAAAGTTTAAGGCATTTCGTATACTTGGAAACGAGGTTTTCATTGACTGTTAGCATACACTACGCCAGACTGAGAAGGAAGGTTACTTGAAGCATATTTCACACCATATAGCAAACAGAAATGTTCTGCAAAGGCATCAGCAGTGTTCGAGACAACACCACTATTTTCATGAAGAAGACGTACATCTTTGGCACTCCTTTTAGAAGAGAGAGCCCACAAAGCTCCAGAAATATTTTGAATTATGTGTCACGCTGGCTTCAACACAATCAATGTGGTCAAAGTGATGATTCTAATAATAATAATAATAATAATGATAATAATAATAATAATAATAATCTTAGTGGTAACTTGGCACACTAGACTAAAAAGAAGGCCGATGCCTGTATGTTAGAGCATCTGATAACCAGCCATCTAAAGCAGGAATTTGCAGGATGCAGAAGACACTTCCTTCCCCTCCACGTGCACACACTCTTGCTCAATAACACAGCACGGCACACACGCACACATTCGACAGGTGCGCAACACACAGGAGTGCCAATGAAGTCTGGTTCCAAGGAAGGAGAATCCAAATCGCCAGGAGGGTGGACAGAAAGCTCTGCATGCCAGATATAATCATGGAGTTGTCGTGTCGGGCCATAGAGGCGTGATGAGGGCTCAGGCTGTGCTGACCACTTGTTCAGATGAACTGAAGAAAGATTAGTGCTGTCCAGAGAGACGTCAAACACCCTGCAGTATAGACTAGTGCAATGTTGCGTTGGTATTGCAGGGTGTGCTACTTGAGGGGTTTGAGGCAATCCTCGAAGGCTGGCATGAGCTTGTGACAACCGAAAAGACGGGAGTAAAGGGTGCGTATTGTCCGGCGCTGAACAAGCTTAAGTTTGTTAGCGTCGCGAGTTTGGTACGGGAACTATACTGATGAGCAGTACTCAAGTCGTGACAGAATGATAGAAGTGTAGAGTGCTCGGAAAACCTTAGGTCATCAGAGAAGGGAGACACGGGACACAAACCCAAGAAAGGGCCGGTGCTTACATACAGTACTGGTGACATATGCGGAAAAGTTGAGAGAACAGCTAAATGCTACACCCAGAATGGGAAGGGCCCGAACAGTCTTTATAGAAGTGCCTCCAAGGAAGAAGGTTGGACGTGCAGCAGTTTCGT
Source organism: Dermacentor andersoni (assembly GCF_023375885.2). Taxonomy (NCBI): domain Eukaryota; kingdom Metazoa; phylum Arthropoda; class Arachnida; order Ixodida; family Ixodidae; genus Dermacentor; species Dermacentor andersoni. Next base: position 161,869,608 of record NC_092816.1, on the reverse strand, counting down.
TGTGGCTGATACGCATAGCAGCACTTTTTACGGTGCTACTACAAAGTGTGATATTGTAGGCCCAGTCGTTCACCTTTACGGAATGTATTTATTGTAAGCACATATTCTGTGAATCGGCATATTGTTGTTGTAGAAGCGTTAACTTGTTAATCAAACACATTCTGCGCAGATGCATTAGTAACTTGGTTTTGAGTAGATCTTTGTCCTGACTACAATTTATAGTATCGCAGCAAGAAACATTTTAGTAGGGGCTGAAGGCATACTGACTGCACGAAACACTGATGACACCTTTTCACCTTCCCCACAATGCACTCACACCATCTACACTTTCCATAAGCAAAAAGTGAGATAAAAAATCAATTACAGTTTCATTGAATCAGTACTTGCTGCTTCTGAAGCGGGCATCGAAGCAATCGTGGCATACGCTGCTACATGCATAGGTCTTGCATGATGCAGGTCCTGCTATACACTGCACACAGGGCACACGTTGCAAACAGATAATTTCTTTTTGCAGAGCTCAACTATAACGACACACTGACTCAAACATGACTGCGTTGTCACGTATGCTTCAGTGCGTCAGTGTTCTTGATTGCTACACAAGCGATTTATGCCCAAGTAGCCCAAAAGACGGACGCACTAGAAAGAAGTGAGTGAATGAGTACAGCGAACTTGTACTGAACTCGATTCACATGCCGAATAAAAGAGCGCAGTGTCAGCTGAAACAGGCGGCACGGCTGATTATGTAAGTACTTCCAATACTTCGGCTACTAGTGTATTTCGCTTTCGGAAGTTATCTTTACCACTGGAAACAGCGCAGAGCTTGCCCGTTAAACTTGAGTCAACCGACACCAGACGAAGCACGCCGCGGTTGACCAACCCAACTTCCACACGGTTCATTCACCACATCACAGGTCACACGAAGTCAAGAGTGCCATATTTTAAATTACTGCAGCACCAAACGGACCTGAAAATTCATTTCCTTCGACAGAGTTTCTCAGGTGAGTTCGTTCACTCGCCAGTTACGAACTCGATGGACGCGCTAGGCCTACGCGTAACGTAAACAACATCGGCGATAGGCGAGTGTTGATTATCCAGACTTCGGAGCTCGTAAACGTGTTTCCATTCGTTTTGAGCACAACAAAATGCACATACAACAAGCACAGACGTTGCGGCAATCGTGATTCGGTTGGCTGTTTTAGCAGACGATCGTACCGAGCCCGGCGGAACCCAGTGGGCAGGTTGGATTAGTGGGCGTCGTTCGAAGTCGCTTCGGATCCACGTCGCACTGCCACAACCCACGGTCGTCGGTCGGTCGGTCGTGTCGTTGTCGGCCTACTATTACAACACTGTCTTTCAGGAACACTGTCGCGCGCGTCGTGCGTCCAAAAAACTCGGACGATCGTTGGTGTTGGCACCTTCACACGGTCGGCCATTACAGGCCTAGCAGCCGGAGGCTCCGCAGCCTCCGATTGGTTGACGCCTGCGAGGCGTCGCAGCCTCTCATTGGTGCACGCCGGCGCAGCTTCGCCGCGCGTCGGCAAACTTCTAGCATCGGCAGTAGACATAATCGCTGCGCGACGTTCCGCTTCGCCGAGTTCCCGACCGACGCTTTGACGCATTTGACCCTTCGGCGCGCGACGAAGCTTTCCGGCGCGTGCCAGTGGTCGGGGCATGAGCGTTTTCCATTTTTTTATCCTCGAGTGAAGCCGTGCATCGCGAAGAGCCAGCAACACAGGTAGTCCTTATGTGGCAGCGGTTCGTGAACTTGGATGGACAGATTAATTCCATTCCTTAATATGCCTGCGCCAATTTTTGCAGCCAGCTACTGCACCTCCCCGCTCCATATATTGCAGTAGGAATGGAGCACAGTACGTTAGCGAAAACCCAGTTGCAGTTCCGACAGCTGATCTCGCGGAAGCAGGGCAGAAGAGGTAATAATTTCGTATTCGTGAGTTTTCACTGAGGGAACGTGCGGCGCGGCGCCGAAAGTGCCATCTCGTTTCCGTAGGCCAAACTGCTTCGCGAAAAAGGTCAATATGCCGCTTGCCGACGCATGCTTCCGTGGCGCAATGTTTTCAATATCAGGCTTGTTTGCTAGACCTCCTGTGTTCAAATACGGCAATCAGACAACTTTATTAATGTTTTTTTTGTAATTGTTGAACATTTAACACCATACTTTATTGAAAATGATGAGTTTTCAACGTCACAAAGCCGTTTAAAGCCGAAAGGATACAGTTTAGGCAAATCCATTTACTAAACACTAATCCTGCGCTGGCTGAATATTACTCTGCTTGCAGCTCCCGTACACACTACCGCCACCTTTCCCTTTAGTAATTATTCTGTGAAATTATATTTTTGAAAGTTTAAGCTCGTAAACTACTTCACTGTTGCGCCGTTACTATATGGCGCCGGCCCGTTAAACGCGGTCGGCGTTAGAAGCCAGGTACGTACGAAAAAGTGCCTGGATCTCGGCAAGAAAGCATTACTTTAAAATAGAGGCAGTGCGCAGGTTCAGGTCTCGCTCCGTCTGCCTTCTACGGCCGCCTCCATGGCCTCCAGAGCCTTCGGCTAACAGCGCCACCTAGGGAAAACCGGACGCGTGCACCGGATTACACTTTTTTTCTCTGGGGAGTGCGCCGAATGGGGCGGCCTGAACAAAACCTGCCAGCACGAGAAATCTGGGAGGCCATGGCCGCTATTTCTTCTGCGCAGAATGAGTTGCTTTGCTTGGTGTGTCGCGCCAGCATGTCGTCCCCGCCGTACGGCTGAACACCACCCGAGAAGCTTCAGCCCAACGCTGAATATCGCTATCGCTTCCAATACTTCGCCCTACGGGCGACACTGCCGCTTATTTAAGGCGGGTTTAATTTGACCTCACACATGTTACTTCGCATGCTCACTCGCCATACAGTTTCTCCCCATATTTTTGCCAAATTTTACCTTAATGGCCGCATTTTCAGCGCAAAATACTAAATTCCGCGCTGTTCGTAAAACATACTTATGACGCTCCGGACAACTTGCATGCATAATTTAAAAGCCGCATTTTACCCACACATATAAAAAATTATCTACGCATTAGTTATAATCTGCGGCTTACTACGATGACCTGAAGGACCTCAATAAAGTTTTTCATACCATACCATACTTATTTTCACCAAACACCACCCAAGTGGCCCGTCTAGTTCACCGAAAAGATAGGGGAAGCTTAATACGTGCCTCGTGGAACCTATCAAAATAAGCAGAAACCGAGTATTCAGTAATTTGTAGTTCTCTTATAACAAGTAGCGTTGGAGGACGTTTCCACGGAACCTACAGGCACAAATAAGAGATTGTAAAGGTATGATGAAAGTTATGCCTTTGACGGTTGCCTCAAAAAATTTTTTTTCGTAACTGAGGCATACACAACTAGGAAATGGGAGTTGCAGCAGGAAGTTGAGGATCGCATGAGCCACACTGCGCCCTAGTTCATTTCATGATACGCTTGCGTAAACTGGTATGTTTTCGCTTTATCTGGTAACTCTTACAGGTCTTACTAGTTTACCCACTAGTTGAGCGTGCAGCAACGCACACACTGGGCAATGGAATCCTGTTCATTCAGGTTATGTCACCATACCTCAAAACGTTCAAAGGTGACGGGTCACCTAGCTCACGTGAAAGAGAGAAGAAAAAAAAAACGATTAAAACGGAGAGAGAGAGCGAGAGACGATGGCGACACAGAGCTCTTGAAACCCGCGTGATCAACTTCACAGCGACGCCGCCCCATGACGCGGACTCTGCCAGGAGACGGCCGCGATGGGAGCGAGGAGACGCGAAGATGAAGCAAGCGCACATAGCCGAAGAATAGAAGTTCATTAAAATTACTCGAGGTGGGCAGTTGGTCCGTTGCTTCTTTTCTTTTTCTTTTTTTTTTCTCCACTAGACTCTGTCGCCAGACCACGCGCGGCCGGGACGACGGCGGGTTCTGGCAAGCGAGGGAGAGGAGGGTGAGCGACGTGGGGAAAGCGAAACTATAGGAGTCCACCACCTCCTCCTCCTCCTCTTTCTCTTTTTTCCCTCACTGCGACGCGTCGCAAAAAGAAAATACCTTGGGAAAGAATAGCATAGAAGGGAGCGCTATAAAAACAAAAAGAAAATGGCAAAGCGAGACAGATTCTCTACCCCCGCGGGCACACCACGTATGCGCACACACGTCGGACTTCCTCCGCGCGCCGCGCACGGGCGCCCCCAGCTATATAGCATAGAGAGCCGCAGTTATCGCAAAGGCAGGGGGAGAGAGACACACTTCGGCCTTCGAGCCGACGGGTTCGCCGCGGTTGTGCTTCAGCCACTCGGGCCAGAGCTTCGGTGTCGTTCGGGAAGACGGGGGAAAAAAAATAATAGTAAGCGCGTAAAGAAAAAAGTAAAAGCTCACAAAAGAACGTATCGAGATATTCGGATCCTTCTTCCCTTCTATCTTCTCCGACTTAATTACGAAGCAGCGAAGCGCGGACCCATCTCTCTCATTTTTTTTTTCTCCTCCCTCGTTCAGCTTTTTATTTATGTGGTTTCTTTTCGTTTCTAGCCTTTTCGCTCCTGCTAATTTTGTTTCACTTGGCGTTTGCTTGTTTAGTCTCAAAAATTATGTGGCCGCTGCTTTCACGTCTGTTTTGTTTAACGACTTAGATCCACTTTTGGTCCCCGTGCGCGGTTTCTTCGTCGTCTTGTCCGGATTCTCGTTCCATCGCCTGGGCAAGGCTCGGTCGATTCGTAGGCGGTAGAGAACTCCTCTTGGGGACCCTGCGTACTGGAAGCGTGGAGAGAAAATACAAGTGCGCGCGTTGCATTCGTGCGTGCACGTTGCGTTGTCCCACTGAATACAATGAGCTCGCCGTGATTACTTTGATGTAAATAACTCGAAAACGTTAGGCTGCAAGAGCTGGAGGGAATTCGAACCAAAGCTAACAAGAAATTATAAAGATCCCAGGTACTGTGAGAACCAATGTTACGCGAAGAATTTACAGTTACTGAATATAAATTACACATGTTTCAAGTTGCAACTATTCACTGCGACACCAGTCAAGTCGTCATTCCAACGTGGTCACGTCTTTCTCGTACCACCGTCGACGTGGTGTTTTGTCATTGTCGTCGTCACGCGCCAAGCTCGCATCACACACACAATTACTCTCTTGGCACGGAACGGTGATGTTGCGCCATCTGGCGGGATCCTACTTAACTCGAAACGAGGCTAGATAGCAAGATAGCTGCACGCAAAGCTGGCGTAACGGAAACTGGGGGAGCTAGGCGAACATTGGTCAGAATTAATACGATGATCGGGGATAAACGCACCACTCGGCGTTCATAATCGACCGATCGAACACTCGTACACAGTTTGGTTTTAAATAATACTCTTTTTACTTATTTTTGCCCTTTCCTACGCGCCGCTCGCCTTTGTATTTTGATACCTGTTCATCACTTCGCTACGTGTACTGTAAAGGCGGAGTTTCTCTCCTTAGAACTTTTCACAACCTGCGTCCTTCACACGACCCTATCCTGCATGTCGCTGTGTCGTGTTTAGTTTTAACGGAGGTGTGACAAAAGAAAATTATGGCTCGCCCTTTATCGAGAGTAGATGTAAGCATGAATTGGCTACCGGGAACGCAGATTGGTTGGAGATGATACTAGCCACACTCTTAAAATGGGTATAGTGCACGTTCGCAACGGCGCACCCCGCCACACCACACCTCACATACCTTTTTTGAACTGAACCTCATTGCAAGTGCCGCCACCGGTAGCACACTATCAAGTTCAACGAATGGCCACAGAGGGCGAAAAAATCGACAGCGCGGCGCTGCTAATAAAACAGGCATAGCACAACCATTTGAAGGCTGCCTGCGTGAGCCGAATATCTTCCTTTAAAGGCGCCTTAATAAGCCCAATTTTAACTTACGAACTTTCTCCCACACTTATCGAAGCTTTTTTATTACATTACAAGGAATGCAAAATTATTATTACTAACTAGATATTGTACTCTTTATCAGTAACTGACACACTGTTTGACAGCGCCCTTCCCTTCTGTGTACATGTTCGTGCTGTATATTCAACCATGCAGCTAATTTTTGTCAAGAAACGTAATGGCACACATCTGATGTCCTGACTGCTATGGTCCTGCGAGCGTCTCTTCTCCTTTTTAAACACACGCCCTCTCTTTACATGCCATTATCAGTGTATTCTCTCACTACAGCTGCTTTGGCGGACCCTTTTGTAGTTTCCATACCTTACTTTCATTTGTATAATAAAACTGTCTCCCACGCCTGACCCCTCTCTGGTCGGTAAAGTAGGTAGCCCTTGGCTCCGTGTCAACGTCAAAGCGGACATGCTTATCAAGAACGACGTCTAAGCGCAGTCCGCTTGTAGGCGTAGGCGTTATCCGGCGCCGAAGCCACGCGACGACCCAGGGTGCTTTGGCACCACTGCGCGATGCACGCAATTTGGATGCTCAAGTCCCCTCTTATAACAACGCGCGCTTCGGTGACTTTAAAACAGTCTTGCTCTTTGTTTATAGCTTAGGGCGTGGGGCAGGCCGGGGCCCATGGTTCGAGAAAGCCTAACTGTGACGCAGTAAACTTCGGAGGCAATGAAATTGCCTGATACTGTTCTGAAGGCATAGAAGTCGCTAATATTCTGTTGTTTGTTCTCCTGGATGGCGCTGGGAAATGACAAGCTTTGTGCATTTTGAACATCCGTGGCTGATTGTTTCCTAGAATATGGAATCCGATAACAAAAAGCAGAGATATCGCGGCCCGTTTGTGTGACTGCTTTATGATTAGGTTACAATCAACCAAAAAGTAATTTCATGTTTACGATGCAGTAAGGCATATATCATGCCGCAAGATATCTGTGCGGGACTGTCGTTGCACGGCTACCGTCTACGGACGCACATTTGTAAGTTTTGGCTTTTTATGGGGCCGAAGACTCCGATCCATACTTGTCTGTCGCTACGAAGAAGCGTCTTCGATTTCTCTGTTGTTTGCCCTGGATTTCCCTGTAACGTAGCTATTGCAGTCACCATCCTCAGAATACACGTTTCGTGCCTAACTTAGAGTCCCGAGCATCATAGGGCTTTAACCGAAATACACTACACATACCAGATATATACGCATGAATAAAGTAAGGTATCAAATTACTAGTGAAACGTAAATTGCGACATAATTTTTTCCTCGTTATCATTAGCGCAGGTCTAAATATTACGAAACAGAGAGAGAGAGATGAAAGGCATGGATGTTAACCAGAAGTGAGTTTCCGGTTCGCTACGCTGCACTGCATTAGAGGATATAGGGGTTGTAAAGACGAGGAAGAGCAAGATAAAAAAAAAGGAACAAGAAAGAAAGAAAGAAAGGAAGAAAGAAGGAAAGGAAAGTAAATACAGGTGACAGGAAAGGCGTTCCAATGACAGGCGTTCACACAGGCCGGTAGATCTCCAGATGCGCAGTAACGCTTGCACGCCTTTCTAATGCGACATTCTTTCTTTCGAGAAAGTTCTTTCTCCCGACAGAGGGTGGTCGTCAAACTGGTTCAGCACGACGGAAAGCGAGTGTCTCTGCACATTGTACTGCGGGCACTGGCAAAGAACATAATGAATTGGTTCCGCATCGCCGCAATCGCCACATGCTGCGGTGTCGGCCATCCCTATGCGGAGCGCGTAGGCATTGGTAAACCTGACGCCCAGCCATAGTCTACACAAAAGGGTCGCGTCTCTTCGGGGAAGTCTTGGTGGAAGTCGGAGGCTTAAGGTTGGATTTAAGGTGTATAAGCGGGTGTTCATAAAATGTGGTTCATTCCACTCTGATGTAGTTCATTGGCGTGAAAGTAGGCGGAGCATCCTTGCAACATCTGTGCTAGACAGCGGGATTGACAGGCGGTTGTCTTCTATATTGGATGAACGAGTAGTTCGATCGGCACGTTCATTTGACAGTTGTCGGCACGTCCAGGGCCAGCACTAAGCGATTCACTTTGTTACTGCAGGTGTGTCAATACGTCACGGCATATTCAAGTGGTGCTACGGACGACGAATATTCTTCGACACGAGATGGTCCGTGCGTGTGGCAGGTCTGCTGGAAATACGGGGAACCTTTCCGCTTCTTCGTGACTTTGGTTCGCAGCGCAAGGTGGTGCTCTGGTCTACGTACACCGTCATCCGCGCTTTAAAAGGGCGTCGTTTTCAAGCAGCAAGTGCAGTTGGCCGCACATCAAGAGCCGGCACTAAACCATTCATTTTGTTTCTGCAGGTGAGCTGGTTTCGCTATCGCCGCAATTCTATGCCTCTCTTGCGCCGCCGATTGCAATACTGCCCTTTGTTTTGAGCGATCGTTTGTGTGCATTTCTGTACGCTTGCGTGACGGAGGAAAATAAGTGTGCTCAGAGTGGAGATTGTTTCTGATGACGACCAATATATGCACTGCTCCAGCTGTGCATCGTTATATCACCTCGGACAGGAGTGCTCGGGTGTGACTGATGGCACTTTTTTGGCCATGGGCGCGAAAATGAGAGAAAATGGGCAATGCTAAACATGCAGATCAGTGGATGTGCCCCAAGGTAGTTCAAGTCAGTTAACAGCCGTTGCGGAAAAGCTATCGTTGCTGGATTCCATTCGAGAGCAAGTCGAGTCTCTTTCCTTGATTCCGACTAAGATAGACGAGCTGCTGTGCCAGAAGTCTGAGATCGTAGCAGTGAATACAGAAAATGCAAGAAATACACGACTCGGTTGAATTCCTGTCAAATAAGTATGACTGCTTGCTGCAAGAATCACCAACTCGGGACAAAAATGTGTCTACATTGTCGTCGAGAGTGGCGATACTTGAGGATCAGGTCGCTTCACAAGCAGCTAGCTGCTTGTGAAGCGACCTGATTTTGAATGGTAGCTACCATTCAAAGCCTTCGAAGTGAAGTAAACGCCTGTGAGCAGAATAGCAGGTCCTCAAATATCAAAATTCATGGCTTATCGCAAAGCCCCAGCGAAAACTTGACTGCTACTCGGACTGGCCACTCAGCTGGGCATTGACTCATTCCTTCCAGGCCACATTGTAGCCGCACACCGGCAGACATAAAGGACAGCTGGCTTGCATGCTCTGGCGCAGGAAACTGAACCCTCGATTTTCTTCGTAAAAAACTTGACAAAATACAACATATAATTGCTCTCGGCAACGAACTCTAAAGCTAAGGAAGTGAATTTCAAATTCGTGTGGGTGAAACAAGACAAATCTTATGCTCGGAAGAGGGAGGCTGATATAATGGGTCCTTCTGATTTGACTCAGCAAGCCTGACCACTTCTATTTTTTTTTATTTTAATTTTTTTTTGCCGTGTCTGTTGTAGTTTTGTTTTTGTTTCATGGCTGTATGAGAACAATTCCGTGATTTTCCTTCTCTCTCTAACTTCTTTTCAAAAGTTAGCGGGAGTGCTTTCACTGTTTTTCATGTTAACGTGAGCAGTATTCGCAAGCACTGCAATGAATTTTGTTTCCAAATTAGAGCTGTGAAGGACAAAGCTGATGTTTTCGTATAAACTGCAACAAACATTGGGCAAGAGCATATTGGTCTGTTTTCCCTCCAAGGTTACCAAAATCATTTTTTTTACGCGATAAGATGGCCGTGGCAGTGGAATTACTGTTTTCACCAATGAATGCTGGATTTCGAGTCCTCTGAGCATAGCTTCTACAACTGCTGTTACGTTTCGCCTACGACGCGCGGTATAGCCGGCGCGGATGCAACGGACGCCGGGGCTTCGTTCAAAGCGGCGGACATTTTGGCCCGTTCAGCGCTGCCGCAACGCCTCCCCGCCAAGCGCGTCCAGGCATGTTTCAATGCCACGTGTATTCGTGTGTGCGTGTGTGTGTGTGTGCATGTTGGTGCCCACGCTTGTCAAGGCGCGGCAGCCGGGGAGAGGAGCTCCCCAAGTGTGACGCGAGGAGGTCTGACCGGCGCCGGCCCGGCGGATGCGTCACCGTCTAGTCTCAACGTGCCCAAGCGCTGCCGTCACGTGGCCTCACCCAGAGACGTTCCTTCTTGCCCCCGACTCCGAGAGTATAAAAGCAGCTGCCCCCGGACGCCAAGAGAGGGGCTCCGATTTCTTTCGTCGAGTAACGTGCTCTTCCGTCTCTCCACTTCGGTCGACCTGACCGGCCGCTCTTTTGCGATGCTAGAATAAACAAGTTGTTCTGTTAGCAGTCGACTCATGCTTTGCCAGGACCTTCGGATGCTTCCAGTTGTGCCCCAGGCCGCTAGGCCAACGCTACCCTTGGGGCTTGCGACCCATTTGCAACAACTGTCTGCCAGCGGTGAGATCGCGACAACGGAGGCCAGCAGCGAAGATATGCGGTTGACTGTATGCTGAGCAGCACAACGACCATCCGGGAGCAGTGCAACGAGCCCTGTGTGATGACTGGTTGCCTGCAGCGGAACGACTGCGCTGAATTCTTGGTTGCGAGGTTTGGTGAGTGCGGGACTTTCCTCTTCTGAGTTTTGCCAGGCTTTTGTTAGTGTCAGAAACAGAGCTGGTAATTGTGGTTGTCGTTGCTGCCGGGTTAGTTTGCGGCAAGACAATAGAAGGCAGTAGAGAAATCAGCATTCAGAGCAGCCATGGATTTGAAGTCGTTGCGCAAACCGAAATTGCTGGAGCTTGCAAGAGAGTTGGGTCTGGATGTCTCAGACAAACTCAGAAAACCAGAACTGCTAAGGGCTATTCTTGAGTTAGAAGCTGAGGATGACGAGCTGTCGGAATGCCTTGCGACCATTGAGGAGAGGGAGAGGGCAAAAAGACAGGAGCGCGACCTTAAAGAGCAAAAAGAAAGACAGGAGCGCGAACTTAAAGAACAGAAAGAGCGAGAGCAACAAGAGAAAGAAAAAGAGCGAGAGCAACAAGAGAAAGAAAAAGAGCGCGACCGTCAACACGCTTAGGAAATGAAGCGTTTCGAGGTAGAGATGGAACGCGCTCGTAATGGAATTCAGGCACACGGTGCAGGAGAACGAATATCGTTCAAAATGACTGATCTGATGCGGCCATTTAAGCTTGGAGAGGACATTGGTTTGTTCCTGGTTAACTTTGAGCGAACGTGCAAGAAGCAGGGGTTCTCTCGGGAAACGTGGCCACAGCGCTTGCTCACTTTGTTACCCGGCGAGGCGGCCGACGTAGTCGCTCGCTTGAAGAGAGAGGAGGCAGAGAATTTTGACAAAGTGAAATCGAGTCTGCTAAAAAAGTACAGGCTGTCAGCGGAGGCGTTCCGTCGGAAGTTTCGGGAAAATGAGAAAGGCAGAAGTGAGTCATATACAGAGTTTGCCTACAGGCTAATGTCAAACATGCAGGAGTGGCTCAAAGAAGAGAAAGCGTTTGGTGACCACGAAAAAGTTCTGCAGTGTTTCGGGCTGGAACAGTTTTGTAGTCGGTTACCTGAGAACGTGCGGTACTGGGTCTTGGATAAGTCAGACGTTAGTACGGTGGCTAAAGCCGCCGAGCTAGCCGAGGAGTTTGTGACGCGTCGGGCTCGCGGAGCTAAGGACGGTCAAAAGGGTGAATTTGGCTCCAAGTTTGAGAGGCCGAAGTTCACACCCATGAGAGCAAGGGGGACACACGTAGTGCGGATGTGAGTGAAAGCAGTGCGACCGAACGTAAGAAGGCGGCGGCAGCCGAAGCCGAACGCAGAAAGCGGTTCGAGACGAGGCAAGCGCGCGTGTGTTGTACGTGTCAGAAGCCGGGTCACTTTTCGGCGCAGTGTCCAGAAACAAAAACAAAAGTCGTGTTTTTGTCATTATGCAGCACTGACGAGAACATGAAGCTTCTCGAGCCTTACATGCGAGACCTCCTCGTGAACGGGAAAGAGTGCCGAGTGCTTCGCGATTCCGCAGCTACAATGGATGTAGTTCACTCCTCTTACGTAGAACCCGATATGTTCACGGGCGAGTGCGCATGGATCAAGCAAGCCGTGGAAGCTCATAGCGTGTGTCTGCCCGTAGCAAAAGTGCTTATTGAAGGACCTTTCGGAGCACTTAAGACGGAGGCCGACGTATCATCTATGCTGTCCCCCCCCCCCCCCCCCCAGTACCCGTACCTATTTTCGAACAGGTCCGATCACCTCCTGCGCGAGAAGGGGCTTTTGTTTGGTGAGGCTAGCGTTCAGGCCTTAACCAGATCTAAAGTTCGGGAGCTCGCTGCAAAGGCGGTAGTTGCGGGGCCGACGTTGTCGAACAATGAGAAAGGGTCAGAGGCGCAGCAAGCTGATATCCAGAGCACGTGCGAACTGAATAAAATTGAGCCTGTAGCGTTGAAGGCACCAGATACTGGAGAGGAAATGCCCGACACGGGAAAGTTAGAAGAGCTATCTGCAGATTTGCTCATCGCGCCTACGTCAGACGGGCTTAATAGGTTGCTAAAAGTCAGCCGGTCGGCTTTGATAGCCGAGCAAAAAAAGGATGGCAGCCTAGAAAACATACGCTGCAATGTCAAGGAAGGTATCGCCAAGAAAAATGCTCGTTTTGTGGAAAGAGGTCGGGTCCTGTACCGGAAGTATCTAGACCGCAGGGGAGTGGAGTTCGATCAGCTGATCGTGCCTCAGTGCTACCGTCAGGATCTGTTGCGCTTGTCGCATGGGGGTTCGTGGTCCGGACACCTAGGAGTTAAGAAAACTAAAAAAAAATTATGGGGTTTTACGTGCCAAAACCACTTTCTGATTACGAGGCACGCCGTAGTGGAGGACTCCGGAAATTTTGACCACCTGGGGATCTTTAACGTGCACCTAAATCTAAGTACACGGGTGTTTTCGCATTTCGCCCCCATCGAAATGCGGCCGCCATGGCCAGGATTCGATCCCGCGACCTCGTGCTCAGCAGCCCAACACCATAGCCACTGAGCAACCACGGCGGTTCTTAAGAAAACTAAGGACCGTCTCTTGCAAGAGTACTATTGGCCAGGGTATTTTCGGGACGCAGACCACTTTGTGAGGCCATGTGACACCTGTCAGCGGGTGGGCAAACCAGGGGACAAATCGAGGGCGCCGTTGAAGTTGGCACCTATCATTACGGAGCCTTTTAGACGGCTCGTTATTGATACAGTGGGACCTCTGCCGGTAACAACCACGGGGTACAGACACATTTTGACTGTGATCTGCCCAGCGACAAAGTTCCCTGAAGCAGTGCCGCTTAAAGAACTCAGCTTAGTTGAGATAGTCAATGCACTACTGTCCATATTTGCGCGAGTTGGTTTTCCTGCGGAAATCCAATCAGATCAGGGCACAGTGTTTACTAGCGCTTTGACGACAACTTTTCTCGAAAGGTGTGGGGTAAAGCTGGTACACAGCTCAGTGTACCACACACAGTCGAATTCCGTTGAGAAGCTCCACTCCGTCATGAAGCTCGTGTTGAGAGCATTGTGTTTTGAACAACAAACTGACTGGGAGCTGTGTCTGCCTGCGGTGATGTTTGCATTAAGGACCGCGCCGCATGCGGCTACGGGGTTTTCGCCAGCTGAGCTGGTGTACGGTCGCTCGCTGCAGTCTCCGCTTCGCATGCTTCGAGACGGATCACTGCCCTCTCCAATGGCTGCAGACCATCTCTTCCACAAATGGCCGCCTCCTGCGCTGGAGCCTAGCTTTGCAACAATATTCCTTTGAGGTGCGTTACAAAAAGGGGAGTCTCAACGGTAACGCCGATGGCTTAAGTCGAGGCCCCTAACGTAGGAATCAGCCTCAGAGTTGTTTGTTACTGATGTTTTTCTTCCTGGGGTAGGATTTTTACCATATTGCTTTTGTTTAGTGTTTCAAAGTGATGACGTGCTTTCTAGTGCAATTTGCCAATTTGTGGACGCGTTCTGAGTGCTGCTAGACTACTGTAAGGAACTAGGCAGTGGTATAAAAGGGGAAAGAGCCTGGCAGGGCTTAGTGAGGGTTGTGCCGTGCCTGCTGACTGAGCGGTTGAGTTTCGGCGTAGTTCTAACGCTTGCTGGGAACGAGAACAAAAATGGCAACTCTCCCGAAGTCACTTTGCAGTGTCCTGTGTGAACCTGAACGTGAGAACAAGGCCTTCTCTGTGCGCTGCGCTCAAGAAACGCCGAGGGACGACTGACTTCGGTTACGAGCATCATCGAGCGACATCCCTCCGGACAGCGGATGCAGTCCCCTGTCCATCGGGATCTCCTTCTCCCGGCGGGGCGGTCTGTTACGTTTCGCCTACGACGCGCGGTATAGCCGGCGCGGATGCAACGGACGCCGGGGCTTCGTTCAAAGCGGCGGACATTTTGGCCCGTTCAGCGCTGCCGCAGCGCCTCCCCGCCAAGCGCGTCCAGGCATGTTTCAATGCCACGTGTATTCGTGTGTGGGTGTGTGTGTGTGTGCATGTTGGTGCCCACGCTTGTCAAGGCGCGGCAGCCGGGGAGAGGAGCTCCCCAAGTGTGAAGCGAGGAGGTCTGACCGGCGCCGGCCCGGCGGATGCGTCACCGTCTAGTCTCAACGTGCCCAAGCGCCGCCGTCACGTGGCCTCACCCAGAGACGTTCCTTCTTGCCCCCGACTCCGAGAGTATAAAAGCAGCTGCCCCCGGACGCCAAGAGAGAGGCTCCGATTTATTCCGTCAAGTAACGTGCTCTCCCGTCTCTCCACTTCAGTCGACCTGACCGGCCGCTCTTTTGCGATGCTAGAATAAACAAGTTGTTCTGTTAGCAGTCGACTCATGCTTTGCCAGGACCTTCGGATGCTTGCAGTTGTGCCCCAGGCCGCCAGGCCAACGCTACCCTTGGGGCTTGCGACCCAGGTGCAACACTGCTGATTAGGTAGCACTTCGCATTCACACACAATATCTTGCCATCACTTTGCTCGCTATCTATAAGCCTCCAAACCAAAGTGTCAGAAAGTTTGCGGACGAGTTGCGTCTACTTATTTTTCCATCGGGTCAAGTAAGCATGATAGGTGACGTTAAAATTGACGTGCTGAAGAAAGAACGGCACATAGTAGCTGAATACTTGAACATGCTTGCTGACTTTGGGATAGAAGCCGTTATCAACCTTCCAACACGTGTAGAAGTTTTGGGCGCATCAGTCGTGTCTTCATGTCAAGATCACGTGAATGTTCGTACCGAAAACGACCAGTTCCGTTTATTGTTGAGCAAGAGCTGTCGGATCACTTCTTTGTGGGATGTACTTTATTTTCGTCACAGCATATTACTGTCCAGAAACTGATGTCAGCAATAGAGTTTGTTGATAACAAAAAACTTGACTCCTTGCTACAGCATTACGATTGGCGATCTTTCCTTGCGGAAGTTCCTGCAAGTAAACTGCATGAATCTTTTACTGCTGTCTACGCACAAATAGTGCACATATGTAAAAGGGTGGTCGTTATAAAACAACGAAAACCGGGTTGCCCATGAATAAATAGAAATGCTTTATGCGTGATAGCAGAAAAAGAATCAGCTTGGGTGCGTTATAGTCGTACCCCTAAAGATAACTTTGTTCGTGCAGCTTGTAAGATGGCTAAGATAAGATAATGTAACTGCTGTGCTTAGAGCTGGAAGACGAAACCAGTTCCAAAATAAATTTTGTGAATCTAGGAGTAATCCAACTAAGGCTTGGTCTGTTGTTAACGAATTAAGGGGTCGTCCCCGTAGAGGTGTGTATGAAACCATTGCTAAAAATTTTGGACCGTCGTCTATTATTCTAGCGGATCAATTTAATCATTCTTTCTCGTCTGCTGCAACTAACTTATCTGTTAATACGACTAGTCACCTTGTGCCGCAATCGGTGGCTGAGTCTGCCTCTCTACCAGAGTGTACTGAAGACGATATTCGTTACATCCTTTTCAACTTCAAACAGTGCAAGTCAGTGGGATTACATGGCGTGCCCGCGGGCTTTCTTAGCAGAAACTTTGAGACCTTGCATTGTGTTCTGTTAGCAATCATAAATGACATTATAGCAATACAAATCATGCCGCCTGGCCTCAAAGAGACTCTTGAAGTTCCCATTCTCAAAAGCGAACAGTTAAATTCTGTCACAAACTATGGACCTATTTCGATACTTGCGTGCATTGCTGTGATACTTGAAAAGCATATTTATCATGTACTGCAAAGCTTCATTTATGCACATATTCTCCCATCGCCCAACCAACATAGATTTACCTCCGGGCGCGGCACTAGGTTAGCGTTAGATCAACTAACTGATTTCCTTAATAATTCTCTTGAAAACAGCAAATTTGCTTGCGCATTATTCTTAGACGTATCAAAAGGTTTTGATTCCGTGAACCAGGGTGTTCTATATAAACTTCATAGCTATGGCTTCCGAGGCCCTTTTTATCTTTCCTTGAGAAGTATTGCATGGTCAATCTCAAGCTGTAGTAATCGGATATATTAAAAGTAGGCCCACACAGTTATCCAGTGGAGTTCATCAGAAATCAATTTTAGCACCCAATTTACTTAACTTATAATTTAACGATCTCACTGAGCCAATTCTTCATTGCCAAGTTTTTCAGCACGCTGACGACACGCTTCTAGCATTCCGTCATGCTAATCATGATCAAGCCGTAGCCGAATTGCAAATTGTCGATGTAGATATCATGAGTTGGTAGTGTAATAACCTAATTTGTATCAATCAAAATAACACTACTAAACTTGTATGGATCCACAATCCCCTCAAACGTATTCCTGTCATTATTCGTTTGTTTCTTCCTTCTCCCCAGTTTAATAATTGCGCCTGCTCTCCTATTCCATACTTGTTAAGTGTCAAATATGTAGGTGTTCTTTCTAATTCCAGTATGTTATGAGACAATCATTTGGCGAACGTTTGTGAACGGTTGCGCAAAATATCGTGTTTGCTATACTCTATCAAAGCAATATGCCTAATTTATGTAAGGAAAATTACAGCCATGCATTACGATACAGTGTGCTGCGCTATGGAATTCGCTCTTTGTACTTTTGTTCAGCGTTTTGGCGCAATAATGTCGATTGCTTACTCAAATATATAATTTGTGCCGTGATGTATACTGTTCCAATTCCCAACAATTCTAGTCTATTTCTTTGTTCACGTATGCCTTCATTCAAGTTGTTATTTAAGAAAGTGTTATTCTCACGTAACTGTGGAATAATAAATTTTGTCTCCCATATATCCCTGCTCGAACATTGCGTCCAAGAGATCATTTCATTTTGCCCGGAGTGTGGAATAAATATGGGGTTCGTGCTTTCTATGTTTGTTCTAGTTTTCTAGTTTGTTCTCTTTAAGCAGTCGAAAAGATGTAAAGTCTGTTATCTTTGACTTGTATGCTTGATTTTTTTTCCTTTTCGTCCAGTTATTTTTGTGATGTAAACCGACAGTGGTGTATGCTCTGACTTGTCTCTTTCTGCTCGGCACAGCTCCACAAGCCATCTGTTGGCTTGGGCAGGCTTATATTTATAACCTGTAAATCCACAAATAAAGAATTTATTATTATTGCCGATGATGCCACAGTGACTTGGTAGCTACTGAAAAATTATTCCATGTCCTTTCTCAGTCAGGTGGTGTATGGCCTCTGTGATTTCAAATAGCAACTGTTCATGCAGTTAACGCATGAACAAGAAGTGTTGTAAGTAATAGGTCTAAAATAGTACAAGACAATGTGTTTGTTAAACCTAAAATACTGCCATCGAGCGGCTATCTGCATGTAAGGAAACGGGGGGACCTTCGCGTGACAAACGATAAGCCACAATGTACGCACAAGGTTGATTTTAGCATTGACTCTTTGCGCTGTTTATGGGCGAAGTGATCTGAACATTTCAAACAAGATAAATACGCAGGAAGACGGAGGCTTGAAGGGAAAGACAGTTATCGAACAAGGAATAGCAGTGGAGCCAAAGTTTCTATAGAGGGATGCGTCTTCGTCGGGATAGAAACCATGAAGCTGGTAGCCTGACGAAGACAAGTCTCCTTCTTGAAAGGTTGACTCCAGCAACGTCCCTTGTTCGACCAATTCTAAGCAGTTAGAAAGAACTGCATAAAGGCAGATAAAGTCAGCACAGCTAAAGCCAGCACTGGGAGCTAAAGCCAGCGGACACAGATAAGGATTTATGCGCACCTTCCACTGAGTAAGTATAGGGTCCCACCTGCGCCGTCGGCCTAAAGAAGCTGTTAAAGCCATGTCCCCGCGTTACTAAAAATAATAAAGAGAATAACACAGCGGCTCGCGACAAAAAGCATGAAGTGCCCTTTGTGCATTGCCTTGTTTGCATAGTACAGCCTAGTAATCTGCGCTCCACGTGGGCTTGAACAGAAAGAGTAAGGACTGAAGCCATTCGTATTAAACGATTAGCTTAAGCAATGCAACCGGTCATGTGCGAGTTTGCAATCCATTTCAAGCAACTACAGTGCAGGTACCGACTGTTGTCCTTTGTCAGTTTATGTGTCATAGTTTGTTAATACAGACACAAAGCGTCGCGGTAGTTTCGCGGGCCCGTATTCACAAACAAAATATCCAGCTCCCACGCAATGTGGGAATTGATGTTAGGCTAAGCATTTGGTAGGTACCTAACTACCCAGCATCGTTTCCGGTTCTGCGAAGCGTGACACGGTGCACAAACGTGTTTGTGTAAGGCGGTCGGCTGCGTGTGTCACGCCAGCATCTGTAGGACGAAATAAACAAGAGTACGATCGTATGACACTCACCGTGGTGGCATAATCACTTTCGGCCTCGCACTTTGCTAAGCCCGAGGTCGTTGGATCGAATCCAGGCCACGGCGTCCGCATTTCGACGGGGGTGAAGCGCAAAAGCGCCTGTGTACCGTGCATTGGGTGCACGTTAACGAACCCCAGGTGATCAAAATTGATGACGATTCAAGATAATATTGTGATTTTGACACGTAAAGCGCCAGAACGTTAATTTTTAGCGTTTGTATGACGGCGACGGCGCGATTTCGTATCCGACCTTTCGACGCAAGTTTGCAACGTACCGACTTTTCGGTTCTAAATAAGTACTGGACAAGCGTAAGCGACAGAAACACATATAGTGACGTCATCAGAGACTACATGCTGTACAATTTCCCGTTCCTACGGTTGTGTCATGTGGCATATGGTAGAATGGCGATGGCCGAAACGTTACGACCTTTTCGACCGCCGACCATGAAGGCGGTCGAACGTCGCACAGTTTCTACGTAGCGTTATCTGGTAGGAGGACAATACTGGGATATGTGGCCCGGTGCCGAAGGCTGTGCCGTCTAACACAGCGTCTGAAAAAGAGAGTTGTCACTAAAAACCAACACGAGAACTGGCACTTGACGCACGCGCCCAACGTCTTAATGCACTAGTCTGCTTTGGCACGAGAGGAGTATGCTTGCGATCGCGGCCTAATGGTTATAGCATCGGGGTACTGTGTTGAAAGTCACTGGTCCAACGCCACCACCAGCCACGTGTTTTTTATTTTTTTATTGACAGAGCATCCTAAGCAGGGAAGACAGGAACCTATCTACCAGCCACGAAATGCCTGAAATGTGGTAAACAGTAATTCGCATTACAAAGCCTATTGTCACCTAGTAGGGACGGTGAAGAAAGCAGCAACACTGTGAATGGCGAAACCAGTATTTTATTTGGCGAAACTGTGCCCGCAAAAACTGGGTACACTCAAAGCACAACGATAGCGGCGAACACAGTCGGCGATCGTCGAAAATCTGATCTCCTCGTCAAGCGCGTCGGTTTTTATACACGAGTCATCGAAGGTTCCAGAGTAATCGGTGGGACCTGCGTAAACCTCTAGAGAATTCAACACAATTCGCGTCACACATGCAATCAGATTACACAAGCTTCGGTGACAATAGAACCATCGATAACGTTCGAGAAACTTCCGATACATGCGGGTGCGTGCCACACTGAGCGATAACATTTGTTAAATGGTGAAAAGCGCGCACCCGCAGACGATAAATAAGTCCACGTGTCAATGCCTTCCTCTCAAAAAGCATCGACCCGATGCTACAAATAGGAGAGCGAAACAGAAAAGGACATTTATTAAACAAAACAAAACAGCAAAGAAAAAAACAAAGTCCAGGGTAACAGAGTAAAAAGAAAAGAAAGTGTAAAGTTCATCTATGCAAAGTACCAAAATTCGTTAGCACTGGTAGAACGGCTTAAGTCGCACAACATGGTCTACTTGCGGTCATGAGCGGCGCCGCTGTGATAGGAAAATACCGTCTGGCACGACCTCCTAGTCGAGCGCGCCAATGCGTCAGATGAACGTGTAGGGTCCGAAATAGCGGCGTAAAAGCTTCTCGCTGAGTCCTCGTCGGCGTATCGGAGTCCAAATCCAAACACGGTCGCCGAGCTGGTACTCGACGTAGCGTCGTCGAAGATTGTAGTGTCGGCTGTCGGTCACCTGCTGGTTCCTTATACGCAGGCGGGCGTGCTGTCGGGCTTCTTCGGCGCGCTGGAGATAGCTGGCGACGTCAAGGTTCTCTTCGTCAGTGACATGCGGCGACATGGCGTCGACGGTCGTCGTAGCGTTCCTACTGTAAACCAGCTTGAGCGGCGTGATCTACGTTGTGTCTTGCACCGCCTTGTTGTAAGCGAAGGTTACGTACGGCAGGATCGCATCCCACGTCTTGTGCTCGACGTCGACGTACATTGAGCAATCGGCGGGCAGCGACCTTCTATTCCTTTAAAAACGGCGCAGTCGCCAGCTATTCAGAAAAAAAAAAAGAAACCGTTTTGTTCGGCATATTAATGCATCTTTAACGCGTACACATCAATTTAAAGTGGTGAGCTCTCGCGGTTTTGTGAACTCGCGTGACAGACAGAAAATTTTCGACTAGTAGCAGAGGGCTAATAGCAAAAAGGCATGGAATCACACATAATTACGTTTCTTTTGTTTGGTCTTATCATGCATAATCAGTGTGTATACATCATGTCAGATGGAGAGCTATCGCGGTTTTTGTGAGGTCGCGTGACAAAAAATATTTGACCAATCGTGGAGGGCTGACTTGGTATAGAAATGTTTGGCATAAGTTTACGTTATAGCGCCCAAGGCATTTGTTTGTCCATGTATGTATTGCTTAATCGCACTTCCTATTCACGCTGTTTAAGCATGGTACCTGAAAGAAGGCCAACTTTGGGCGCCCAATGACGACAGAGTTAGTACCGCTATCGTGTATGTCTTCATAACACGTAGCGACCGCGTAGCAATTAGCACGCCACCAATAGGTTAATTAGTGCACTGCGACAGAAACATTGCAGAACAAATGGCAAAAAGAGAGCTTAAGGAACCACACGATCTAGCAATTATGAGGACGATGCTACACGCGTACAATGTTTATACACAGCAACAATGGCATGTTGGCTGAATGTGCCTTGAAACACAAGTAAATACTCGCCTGTGAGCCAACAAATCACGGATAATCGACAGTTCGCGTCAGGAAGGCGTGAAAAAGATATCTTCGTTTCTCACTTTGCTATTGTAATAAAAGAATCAAAATTTGTGTCGTGCCATATTACCGCAAAACAGTGACATCCCCTCATATCTCCAAGTTACCGTAAGGGAAGGCAGTGCCTTCCCTTACGGTAACTGGAGTGCCTTGAAGCATCCCGCCAGTATTAGCGAGACTTCCTTGCTCCTCTTGCGACAGGCTACGTCGGTCATTAAAAATTCAAGAAAACCTACAAATAGGGCAGTAAAAAATCCCAACTGAACTTGTGCATTCGGCGACAAAATGAAAGCCTGCGTGTGTGACCGTTGGACAGAAGCTTGCTATGCCGAGAGCGACGTGGTTGCTGCGCGCCGTTGTCAATCATGCGGTGCTAACGCGAACGTAGGCACTAATGGGGCCGCTTTCCTCTCCAGTTGCACCGTGGGTGGCTCAAATCAAATGCTGTCACTTCATTACGGTACTTAAAAGCTACCAACGGAAGTCTTCTCTCACCCCCACTTCCTTAAACTCACCTCCTGCATACCCTGCTTTTTTTTTGCATTCATTTAGACATCCTGCCTCATTGAGCATTCAAATTATTATTGCGCCACTCTCATCTGCGGACTTACTACGGATAGAAGTAGCTCGTCCTTGCATCCACTCACACGCGCGCGCACACAAGCACACACAGACACACGCACACACACACAGAGAACTAAAGGACAAAAATTGCGGAATGGAGATGCTCCCTCAGTCTTTTCCTTCAAGAGCACTTTCCGCCTACTTCGACGCTCACGAACCCCGGAAGAATGACACAGAAGTTTGCGAAAAAGAAAAAAGTCTTAAAGAAATGAAGAGAAAGGGCGAAATGCAGAGC
Organism: Dermacentor andersoni; assembly: GCF_023375885.2. NCBI lineage: Eukaryota > Metazoa > Arthropoda > Arachnida > Ixodida > Ixodidae > Dermacentor > Dermacentor andersoni. Next base: position 161,847,373 of record NC_092816.1, on the reverse strand, counting down.
CGAGATTGAGACCGATTCGCGAACAGCAAGGTGAAACGTTTGCGAAGACCACAGCATTTAAGCATATATGAGGGAAGTTGGGGGCAATGCCGGGTCTCTCTCTGTCTCTGCTTAAGAACGAGTGCTCGTTCATTCGTTTGTTCCCTTCGTTCCTGCGTGATTAGTTCCGCGCCTCGCGAGCACCGCATCACCTCCTCCGCTTCTTCCTTAAAGGTCTCGATCTTTCTCCTTGAGAGCGCCGCCAAGTTGATTGCTCATGGTAATCGAATTCTCGAACGCCCTTTAGGATCTCTCTCTACGCTGCGCCTCTTTCTTCTCTTCTTCAACTTGCTGTTTCTCTTTGCCGAACCTTTGTTTTGTATACAGTCAGCCTCTCTAGAAGCAGCTTACGGCCCACCCGACGCACCTGCGTTGTTTACTCGATGCGACTTAGTTTTTTGTTTTTTTCTATTATTCCCTCGCAACGCGAGGACTCGCGACATCGCTTCGGCAACAAAGTATAGAAACAAATACCCGCCGCAAGAGCGCACGAGCTGAGGGAAAAGGGAGAGCGGGTCCGGGCGGCGTTCTTGGCGCGCGCGTGCTCCGGCCTTCGCGCATAATCGCGGACGCAAATTGTAAACAGCGGCGAGACTTAACGAATGGGGTCGGGAGAAAGAAGAAGCAGTTTTGTTTTAATTGCGACGTAATTGAGGGGCGTTAATCACTTAGAAGACAGGCCGCTAATGTCACTGCTCGTACCTGCCTCTTTCCTCCTCCTTTTCTTCTTGTTCCTTTTTTTCTCGTTCCGCTCTGTGTCGCGCGCATCGGAAAGCGCATCGCCTTTGTCGCGTCGCGAAATGCCGCCCAGGGCGTCGCGCGCGTTGTTTGTCTTTTCTTTAGCGCCATGTTTGCCCTTCCCATTACGCAAACGGACGCGCCGGACGGGCGACACCGAGTAGCTGCGTTCCGCCGATTTTCATCGATGTCGCTCCGTGCCAGCCGCACACGCGATTCGTTCTGTCTTTCCGGATCGTCTCGAACCTGCCGGGCGGCGCCGGCGGCGATTGCTTTTCCTTGCGCGCACCCCACGTGGGGTCCTTAATTGCCCGCGCCCCGACACTCGCGGGGCATGTTTTAAAGTTCCGAGTACACTTCCCATCGCATAATCGATTTCCTAATGCCCCTGGTATTTTTTTTTTTTACCTCTCCATATGTTTTAGACCTCTTGACAATTCCAGACCGCAGGACTGTGAAGCATCCCACCGCGGTCCCAAGGCACAAAGCAACGCGGCAGCTGAGCGGTCATTGGCGCTTTTGATTTCACTCCGTGGCGAAGCGTGCCTCCTCGGATTCGACGAGTGCATTGCGTACGTGAAAGATTTAAAACCTATGTCCGTGCACTCGCTTCTAACCGATTGAATACACTGAAGCATAAACCGAATATATAGGGAGAGAAATACAGAAGGTAGCTTTAGAGGAAACTGGAGCGGTTAGTCTATCTTAGTCTATCTTAATTGTCCGGCTACATCAAGCGGAAATCGGTGAAAGATGCCGCAACACTCACCCACTCTACGAACATATCGTTACAATACCTTCAGCCTGCGCGCTTGCGTACGGCGCGCTTTTGACTTTCAACTCGAAGCGCGGCGTATGCGAATAGCAATCGCAGACACTTCTACGCGTTGCGTAAAATGTGAGGATAACGGTCGAAGCATACGGACTTTGTTCGTGAGTGGGACGCTCGGCAGATTTCCGTGCGTTGGACGAATCGCAGGTTCTCAGCTTGCGCCCTCTAATGCAATGTCACAAGTGTTGTATCGTTTGCTTGTAGCGCGCTATACGCTCCGACCTAATGACGACCTCCCCCCCCCCCCCAATCTCCTCGCTCATAGACTTTACCAAACAGTCGTTAGAGGCAGCACTTTGGCAAAGCGATCGGCGCCAGTCTCGCGGCGCATTAGATCCAGTTGCACACAGCATAGTCATTGGCTTTCTGCTCTCACTTCGCTTCCGGGTGGTGGCTTTCACAAAAAAAAAGAAGAAAGAAGCTCGGTACAAACCACGATAGTTGATAACTGAATGTTCAATGAAAGCGCATGTTGGTGGTGGTGGTGGTGGTGGTGGTGATGTTGAAGCAGGCGGGGTTAGCCTGGCATACATAGCCGGCAATTGTTCCGCCTGATCCTCCTTCGAGTTGAGATCAGGGGTGTGTCACCAGGTGTCGATGAGCCCCGTGTCTCGCAGGAAGGCTATGAGCAGTCGTTGCGCTCTCTTCCTGAATGCCGCGGGCCCTCCGGGGAAAACAACGTCTTCAAAGGTCCTGTGCGTGAGACCGCTTTTTTGCAGGTTGTCGACCAACGCTTTTCTTTCTGTGTCAAACTGTGGGCATAGCCAAATGAAATGTTCGATGTCACCAATGTCACCACAGAAAACACAGAGTGGGGAAGCGCGAAGCCCAGTCTTGAATAACCAAGCTGGGGTGTATGCGGAGTCGGTCCTGATGCGGTATAAAAGCGTCGCTTGTTCGCGTGTAAATCCATGAGTCATACAGGATTCGTGTGGATTCTTGTGCATCTGTCTAAAGTGAAGGTGGATTGCATCCTTAGGGTTTTGAAAAGCTTTTGGAGCTTTCACTTTTGGGACACATGTCAGCGCTAGGCGTGCAAGGGTGTCAGCTTCCTCGTTTCCATCAATTCCTACGTGTGATGGAATCAACTGAAACCTTATGTTAAATCCTTTGCTCGTGAGGTCGTCAATCAGTGCCAGAGACTGCCTTGTAAATTTCTCTAGAGGTAGGCCCCGATGTAATCTTTGTAATGCTGACTTGGAATCCGTCAGCACCACGACATCTCGTGCAGAAAAGGCACGTAGTTTCCGCAAAGCCGCGGTGATTGCGGCGCTTTCTACTGTTGTAGAGGAAACTACGCGATCCAGTCGGCCAGACCATGACACATCAAGGGATGGTATGCAGAATGCCGCTGCACAGCTATCTGTTTGTGCACACACCGAACCGTCTGTGTACACTTGTAGATGGCTTTGAAACACAGTGCTCAAGTGGTCCAGCACGATAAACTTGGCTTCGGCAGTTGAAATGGTGCGTTTCGTCGGTAGGTGGGGTACATTGAGGCTGCAGGTAACGTCCGGAAAAGACCATGGCGGGTCAAGGCGACTTCGTTTAGGCCATTCCAATCCTAAAAATCGGAAGGTGTTCAGCGCCGCATGGAAATGTGAGCGAGTTCTCTTGTATACGCCCGTTTTGAATCTGCCAGATATCGTGCACTGATTTTCTTTCTTTCGAAGCGTGTGCCAGCTGCGGAATTTGAAGCGCACTGCTGCTTGCGGCAAAGGGACATCACCATTAGCTGCATACGAAGAAATCTGTCACTGGGGCTTAGTACATTAACTATGCCTGTTTCGAGACTGCTATGACGAACTCTGTCGCCTTTCAACATGGAAATGATAAGGTCTGCGTGCTTTTTTTTTTATTATTGAAGTGAATATTAGGAGAGGTTGGCGCCTTTATGGTGGCACCGGCTACTCCTTGTCACTTGGCAAAGGAAACAAATTTGCATAAAAAGCGAGAATAGCGACACGAAATATGGCACTCAGTAGAACACTGGATGAATAAAAAATATACAGTCCAACAGTACATGAGTTGCAAAGTTCTGTGCATTAGTTCAGTCCACGTACGCATATATAAAGTCAGATATATTGTACAGCCAAAAAGCACAACACATGTAATGCACTGCAAGTACAGAACAGAATTATACATATTGCGTAAAAGTTGCTATCAGCACATAAACCAATTATGAACCACAAGCAACGTTTGTGTTACTCATTTAGCGTATTCGGATCATCTGATACCTAATATTTTCCCAAAATGCTGGTGTCCTCTAAAAACTTTTTCAGAGCAAGAAACGCTCTTTTTTGAAGGCCCGCAGTTGGCCATGGGCCAAGTATCTTATTTAGAGTGAATGGTCTTCTGTCTAACATCAACAAATTTGCTTGCAGTACCCTTCTTTGTGGGTCGTATTTCGTGCACTCCAGAAGAAGATGATTCACATCTTCGTCTGTATGGCCACAACAACACTGCGGACTAGAGACACGTTTTATCCTGTACAAGAAGTGCTTTGTAAATGCAGTACCGAGACGCAGGCGGTGTACCAATGTTTCAAATTTTCTGTTGTCCCTTAGATTTTCCGGTATTGATAAGTTTATACATGGGTCTATAAAGTATAACTCCGAGTTTTAAGTTTGCTGATCAAACCAGGTAGTTTTGCTGAGGCGACAAGAAATCTGTCTCAGGAGCAGACGGACTTCACTACGCAATAGAGGAAGATTGGTTGTCTCCGCGTTATTGTGCGCTCGATTCGCAGCTGCGTCCGCTGCAGTATTTCCAGGAATATTGCAGTGCCCAGGTATCCACTGGAATGCAATTACGTGGTTCATTGCGCTTGCTTTTGTAAGTTTTTTGAGTGTCTCATACAATAGCAAAGTGTTCAAAGAATTTTTCTTATTGCTCTGTAGTAATGTGAGAGCGGCTTGCGAATCGCTAAATATAACCCATGTTTTAGAATGTTTTTCTGATGTTATGAAACGCAAAGCACACAGGATTGCAAACAGTTCTGCCACGGTGGAAGATGTCTCTCGGGATAATTTAAATCTTTGCTCTAGCGCTAAATGTGGAATGACGAATGCTGAAGTCGAGGAATTTTTATGACACGAACCATCTGTATAAACGTGGATGTACTGGCGATATAAGGAGTAAATTTGGAAGAGTGCCAGTTGCTGTGCGGCTAATGTGAACATGGCTCTCTTAGATATAATCCCATCAACCGATAATTCTATTTGAGGACATGTTAACATCGAGGGAGGGTAACAAACATCCACTTTGAATAATTCAAATCTTGGTAATAATGCTTTATGTTCTCGAACAACATCGTGAATTTCGCTTCTGTTTCTTTCGGTAAGCGCAAGGTTGAATGGATGCTTCTTGTGTTGGGTTAAGATACGATAAATATGTCGGCATGTTTCAACCGCTCGTATGACTGGAAATGGTGGGTGACGAGCTTCAGCGATTACTAAAGAACTCGAGGTAGCCTACGGAACCCCAAGACACACTCGCAGCCCTCTTGCCAGCAAACGTTGAAGACCTTCCTCAGAAGTTTGCGATAAACCAATTTTAAGTAAGCAATTTTTTGTTTTATGAGTGCGTTATGAACCTGTAATAGTGAAGAGACTGATCCCCCCCACGTTGTGCCGGCGAGTCGCCGAAGTACGTTTATTACTGCATTGGTCTGCTTTTCAATTGCGCGGATGTGGGAAGCCCATGTTAGCTGGCGGCCAAGAATAACTCCAAGGAATTTATGCTCTTTCAAACACATCAAAGTTTGCCCATTAAGCCTAAGTGGGAAATTATTCAGCTGTCGTGTAGTGAAAGGAAGTACGGCTGTCTTTGCGTATGAAAGACTCATGCCTCTTTCTTTTAAGAAGGTGTCGATATTATCAAGACCCTCTTGCAGCGTTGTTTGAATGTCTTGTATATAAGATCCAGAGGCCCATATGCAGATGTCATCTGCGTACAGCGAATACTGTAGACCAGACGGGAGTTTTAGTGGCAAGGCTGCCATGACACAGTTGAATAAAAACGGACTGAGAACACTGCCCTGCGGAACGCCCTGCGTGATGCTGTGATAATTAGTCTCTCCTTCGATTGTTTCGAGAAATATTTTTCTCTCTTTTAAGAAATTTGATACCCATCGCAGTGCTCGACCGTGTAGGCCAAGCTCTAACATACCAGCAAGGATGTGTATGTGACTTACAGTGTCGGATGCTCTTTGAATGTCTAAAAATACTGTTACTGTCACATTTCCGCAACTACGTTCATGTTCGACGCATGTGGCAATGTCTAATACTGAATCCATTGTACACTGATTTTGTCGAAAACCGGTCATGTAATTGGTAAACACATTTGTGTGTTCACACAAATGCGTGCTTTCCTTGATAAAAATCTGTCTTTTTTTTTTTTTGGTAGAACTCATCCTTCGCAGACAAGAATTCATGATCTTACGACATCCATCAGTGTGCCTTATCACGATCGCGTAAATTATACGCCCTAATAATGGGCAAAAGTACCACGAGTAGCAGCTCAGCTCAGATCCATACTCATCACCGTTACCGTGAGACACAGTGCCGTGTGGAAGCGAATTTGATCGATAATGTTTAACACCTGAAAGCAAAGCATGGGTAATCACCAACACTGTCGCGGAAGGCAATAGATTGCTTTTAGAGCTTGTGATTCGTTAACTGGCCCTCAACATTCGCCACGCGAGCGTTTCCTAATTTCGCCTGCACTGAAATGTGGCCACCACTACCAAGACTGGAAGCCGCGAACTTGTGCGCAGCAGCGAAACGCCGTAGCCACTAAGCCACCTCGTCAGTTATAGACGGAAAGCTCTTCGAACATCTCTGAATGTACAGTCAGCGACAAGCCGGTGGCATAGTCGCTTCGTCCAGCCCTCCAGCCTTATTCCAAGCTTACCTTAGTGTAGGTTGATCCCTACTCACGCGATACCACAAATAATGGTCGACGCGTCGATATCTTATTTTACATCAATTGGTGCTTGTGTTCACGCCATAGAAGTGCGTTGGTTACAGCTACTCTCTTATTTTATGTTTCGTCGCGGATCGCCCTCTGCTGTATAACCATGGCCGCTGGATAAAAAAGAACAGGTACTCCCCTCCAAGCAGTCGGGAATGCATCGACGGCTGTCATGTTCACTCCTATTGCGGCCCGCCTGACGCCGCAGTCCACACCTTTTTTTTAATCTAGAGCCGGTGGTATAACATTGATATGACCGACAAAATTCTCAAGAATCCTGGCAACGGCACATGGCTCGATAATTTCATTCTTCTCACGCTTCTGACCCCTTGCGCTGCGTCGTCGAGCTATGACTACAATTGCAGGTTGCTACGTACGGTTCATGTGAGCCTGCTAAGACATGTTAAGTAGCATTTCGCCATGCATAGGAATGCGCGGAGGCGTTTCTACCATTTCGGCTGGTTCGCTAGCTTGCAGAGCTAATAAGAAAGAAACTACAGCTGCTTCAGATGGCTTCGAGGCTACTTCCGAATTGGCGCTCTAGGCACCGCTGACGGTTCCCAAGGCGTGCACATCTGGCCGGCAAGTCAATTACGCCGCCGCGACTACTCGGCCAAGCCAGCAATGCGGACCTGCTCCCAAATGCACCGGAGAACGCGTTCCAGGACGCGGCGCCGCTCCTTACATTACGAGCTCATCAGGGCCCGGAACAAACTAAGTCGGCCACTGCGGGATAACAGGGAGCCGAAACCCCTTTTCCCACCTCTTTCACACTCGGGACTCGGGACTCTCAGAATGGGGAACTAAGTTGGGCGTGAGGTGTTGGGATCGAAGCTGGCGACGCGATGACCGCTTTATTCGCGAGTAACAAGACATGAAAACAACTCTGTAGGGTTCACACCAGGGATTATTCTTACTGCACGGAACAGGTACACGAGTTAGTGATCATGCCATGGGGTGCAGTGGTCCGCTTTGCTGACACATGCTTCTTTTACACTATTAGATAGCCCGCGTTTCCATATTGGAGGTTCTTGAGAGATGCGGCTATATCGTCGGGCTTCGCGTACCACAGGTCTTATTAGCGAGGGACAAAGAAACACAAAGGCTTTAAGGAATGCTAAAGGTGTTTGTCCAGATGCTTGCGAGGCTACCACTATTATGTGAAGAAGAAAACGTGGCGAAAACAGCACACAGAACTTTGACAGAGTGATGAGAAACATTTGTCCTCGTAGCTTAGACGATGCTGGGGTAATATGAAACAGGGCAGCAGAAGCACCAGTGGCTCCAGTGTCCCTGCCATTCGTGCTATATAGTGCCATCAATACACGTACTGTAAAGCGATGTCGCCGTCCCGTTGCTATGAGCTGCTACAATTAGCACGAGTCTTGACAGTGCAGAGCGCCGTGACGGCCCAATGCGGTTAGACGCCAAAAGGCAGCCAAGAAGGAGCAGAAGTCTTTCGTAAGTGGCGACTCTATAGTCAGAGTAGTCTTTGTTTAAGGCGATTGTGTTCTACGGTAGTGAAGCGGGAACGCGTGCCACCGTCCTCCGCACGTGGCAGGCGTGGCGCACAAGGAGGAGCCACACAGTTTCGCACGCGTCTTCGGACCGTGTACGTGGCCCAGATTGTCCAGTGTAAAACGTAGATGGTGGGACGTTAGCGCACGCGATAATATGTCGTGAGGGGAGGGCGCGGAGACCTACCCACCACGCGTGCGTCAAGGAAAAGATACACGCGCCTGAGATACAAGCCAGGATGGAGAAGTCAGGATGAGGCAAGCGACACTATACAGCCCAGTAATAGGAGTGGTAATGGTATCCCGTTCTCGCCGTCTGCACTCTGTACTTTATTAAGGCCGCGAAGGTCCAGAGCGTACGCGCTCGCCTAATTCACGACCCCTGGACCACGCCGCTCCGGTAGCAGAGTGCGATGCAGTGAGCTCTACGCGCCGAACGAACGCCGCCGCAACGAAGAGAGGCGGCGAGAGGCCCCGCCGTTCGGCGACGATTGGCCAGCGTAACCCAATTGGCCCCTGCCGCCGTAATTGCGAGCCGCCGTTCCGCTCTCATTGTCTGCACCATAGGTCGCGGCCCTCGTAGGCTGTGCGGACAGACAGTCATTCTGGCGCTACTTGCACGGGCGCTGCACCGTCAGCAGCCCTCGCGGCCTCGTCTCCTTATGGGCACGCGGCGGGCGCGGGCGCGCGTTTCAATTGCCTCCCGGTTCCCCAGGGTCTGTCCGCACGCACGGCTCTTCGCAGGTCGCAATTAATCAGGAACGACGGGGAAAGAGGGAAACGACAGGGAACATGAGAAGGGAAGAAGGGGAAGCCGAAAGGGAGAGGGGACGCGCGTGTCTCCAAGTCACCCGTATACACACCCGGCCTTGCGAAAGACAAAAGAAGCTCGCAATCAGAGAACACTGCGAATGTGAGCATAAAGCGCGTCCCCGGACGCGAAGTAAAAACAAAAAGAACTAAAGAACAGAGAGGAAAGGCGTGAAAGGTTGTTGGCTAGGGAGTGTTAGGGTCGAAATTATGGAGGATAGGACGGGCAGGAACGGGCGCGTCTACGCCCAAGAGCTCGTTAAGGTTTTATTGGGTCTACCTCTATTAGCCTCATTTAAAAAAGGGGTGAAGGGGAGGGCGCTAAAATGGGGAGCCGTGGGCATGCTGCTCGGGTTAATTACGCGACTCTCCTCGCTGAAGAGCGCCTGTTTGCAGAGCCAAGGCTGCTTGAGGCCTCGGCGGCGTCGTTACTGGCTTACAGCCCAGTGTTCAGTGAACGAAGTTTTAAAAAAGGAAGCAAAAAAAGAAGAACATAGGAAATAGTATTCACTAGGAACGGCGGTGTAAGGATGAAAGCACCGTGGACTCACAGGCTCGGCAAGCGTCCGAAAGCGCTTTCAAAGCAGTCGTTACACGGTTTATACAGTTTTGCACGCTCGTTTTAACGCCTCGCTTAGTATACTACGTTCTGTTAAGTTTTCCACTTGACTCGGTGCTGACCGCGTTCTAGCACTCTTCGCAGAATTATGAAATTTGAGATGGGTTTTGCAGATGAATAGCTTTGATTTGTGCGTTTTGGTCTAGCGGCCATGACATAGGAATAAAGTTTGATCGATTACGTATTCTGGTAATCAGAAAAAGTGCGAACGCGAACTTGACTATAGCGTCCGCGCTTCGTGCTAACGTTTTATGGAGAGGCGCGCTGTTAATTGAAGGCTGTAGAGGTGCACTTCGTTATCGCGTTGCCACCCGGCTGTAAGCACTGCTGAATACAGCTTCATCAACTGCCCGCGTTTGTTTACTGCGTGGAAGAGAAAGAAAGGAAAAACAAGGCGAGGTAGGAAGCTCCACCAGACGCGCACCCGGATTGGTACGTGACAGCGGGGAAAGGGTCAAGATGGTAAAAAGAAATAATGAAGCATTTGCTGCGAGTCTTCTCACGGCTTCATCATCCAAGTTGCGCTGACTAGGTCGCACATGCCAGAACACTGTCACATAAGCACTTAATGTACACGGACACAAATCAAGAACCATGTCCGTTTCGGGCTTACGCATCGATGTGCCTGTGGGTGTCATCTAAGCAGCGATACCTACATCATATAGCCATGGTATACCATCTAGCCCCTGTCGAAATGCTTCTAAATGAACCTTCACCTTAAACAACACGATGAAACCGAAGGAAAAAACGCTCACACCCCTCGAGCGACAACGCACTACGACTTCTGTGACCTCAGATGAGTTCCCTCTGCGCCAAATGAAATCACGTAATTATGGCTCAAATATTGCGCATTCATATCCGATAATCTGCCTTTAGACACAGGTGGCCTAGGTCACATTGGAGCACTGGCGCCCATCTTCTCCAGGGCAAACGAATTTAAGTACTTCTTCTTTCCTAAAGCTGTATCTGAGCGGATTGAATTACCTGCAGGTATCTTTGATGCTAATGGTTTCTTGCACGAACTGGAGCATCACCTTTGCAGCTGTTAAATAGGCTCTCCAAGTGTGCGTTGTTTACTTTCTGCATTTATTTTGCATATTTGGTTGTCTTTTGCTCTTGTTGCCATCTTTTGTACGACTGAAGGCCCCTCCTTCTCGCACCACAGAAGTGTTTCGCAGTATGTATAAAATAGTAAATACTGCGTTTCGGGGCCGCAATACATCCGTTAACTATATCGGTATACTTTACCACCCTTGTTACATTACACGCACACGACTAGAGAAAGAGCCATTACAGAAACTGCAGTATTTTTCTACACGCTTCTAGAGCACATCTTGCTCGAGTGCTCAGCTGAAAGAGAGCTGCGACATCAGTATTTTATTTAGGTACCCTAAAGCCCTGAAGGGCATTACATAGGGGGGGAGGGGGGGGAGGCGGAATACAAAATGATTGTGTCAAATATAGAAACACCTGAACAAACAAGAATAAAAAGATATAAGCTGCGTAAAAAGAAAACACCGTGGTATAAAGGAAGTTTAACGACACTTTCAGGATGCTATTCATGTTTAAATCAGGAGCAACGAGAGAAATATTACACAATTTCGAATGCGTAATCAATGCGAACATTAGTATAAGATAAGTAAGAAATAGCTCGACCAAGGCCCCTTGACATTGACACGGATGCTGGGTCCCTGGCCTTGCCCATGCATCAAAGCTGCGCAAAGCCCTGGACTTCTTGTTCTTATATACTGAGTCAATTGGTTTGCTGGCTAAACTATGAGTCACGCACGTCGTCTCATCAAGACTGTGATTTTATTCTATTTTGCATTTGCCCTACCACTGATAACATCACACGAACTGCGTTTTTTTTTCTTTAAATTTTCTTTTTTCTTCTGCCCCTCTTCTTCTAGCGTCTTTCTTCTCCTTCGTCCCATTCCCTGCGGAGTAGCATGCATGCGAAAATACGCTGGCTAAACACTCTGCATTTTCTATAAAGAGCTTTCTCTGTCTCTCTCTACACACCTCCACTGTGTCAATATCATTTACGACAACGTGACGATAATAATATAATACCACGTCCACAGGCTGTATTTTGTAAAGATATAAAAATAAAATGCATTCATTTACCATTCGCTTTGCCCTTTATAATCGGTCCGCACGAAACCACGGCCCCGCTATTGCCGAGATTGCTCGCCGAGATTGCTCATTTACCATTCGCTTTGCCCTTTATAATCGGTCCGCACGAAACCACGGCCCCGCTATTGCCGAGATTGCTCGCACAGAGGGCCGAATGAAAAGAAATAGAGCTGGAGAAAAACATACAAAACACGGCCAAGTAAGTCACATCTGGACAAAGAGGTACGCGGTAGTGAATCCGCAGCTCTCCTGGCTGCGGATAAATTTCGTCCACGCGATATATTCTGGCGAGTACTTCGAAACACCGACACGTGTTCCTATACTTGCAGTTCACCCTCCACTGGCATGCTTAGGTCGGAAAAACAGACAAAACTCGCTCACACTAATTCTCAAAATACCTTTTTACTTAACCCTGTAATGCCCAACGTGTCGTATAGGCTACGTTGTTTGGATGCCTCGAAATTCGGGTTTGATAACGGGAAGTTCAACACATAGCATATGGTAGCGTTCTTCTTACGCTGGAACGAACTTTAAATTGTGGATAACTCCGCGAAACAGTTCATAACTATTAGGTTAAAGGTCAATTAGCATTGCCCTATTTATGCACACTAAAGACCCCCTCCGTGGCGATAAATGAAGATGAATAAGTTCTCCTAATTTTCCTTGATGTGGAACTTCTGTTATCGCACTACAGGGTTAACGCTCATTCAAACAAAGACTGACTAAATTCAGCCACAGCCACACGGACATGGAGTGCTCAAGCCTTCAGGCTCAGTCATACTCAGTCAGAATCAGGCTCAATAAGATCAGACCCCGGCAACCCATTTAGACTCACGTTCATTGAAATCACACCCTGGTAATCTCACTTGTACTCCCACGCTCACAGATTCATCATCATGGATATTCACGTGACGACGGATCACTCAGACTCACGGAACGACAGGCTCAGATTAAGCGCCACTCGCAGAATCACATGTTGTCAGACTTACCCGAATCGGGGTTTCAAACCCACTCAAGCTCGAAGAGTCAGGTTTGCGGGCTTGTAAATTAGCCGATCTCAAAACCATTAGCTTAGATAAGAGTATTTGTTCGATTAGATCCAGATCCCTATATAATGCAGCCACAATCGTCAGGTTTTGTGCAGCCCTCCCGTATATGCAACAAATTCTTGCGTGATTGCGCGCGGCTGGGGTCGGATAAGTCGGGGATAGTGCATGCACTTAATCATTGCAAACATCGCATGTTTGTTCAGTAATGTTTCCTAAATCTTGCGGTATTACGGCATGCGTGTATCGAAGTTCCTGCACAGTTTACGTTGCTACTTCGCCCCCTTACACCAGTAAAATTTTATTTCGTAACGCAATCCTTTTATTTGCATGCCCTCACTCAGGCTTGCTGGTCCCTGTGGAATGTACTTGTGGGTACAAACCTTCATGATCACGCGGAATCAATTGCTCGTGTGGTTTCGTCGACTCAACAACCATCCACATCACAAATAATTCATACAGCGCCGAGAGCTAGGCCCATTTTGTTGCGCGGTTAAGGGGGAATTTCCACCGATCGGTCCTACTTTACAAGAGGCAGCCTGCACGTGTCGTCTTCGCTTTTTGTGAACATTGCGTTAGCCGCGAGATTTTACCCTTCGTCATAATTCGTCCTTACTCCATGTCTCTGAAGATGGAAATTGACGATTCACTATTCCTCTCAATCAGATATAAACTTACGTGCACTCGCGTGGACTGTCACATTTAAACTCACGTACACTCGGACTCGCTTCGACTCACTTCGACTCACAGGGGCTCCGACTCACACGCCTTAGGATTCATTCGTGTTCATTAATACTCACGTCCAAATTGACACACTGGAGCATACTCTGACTCAGAATCGTGGATTGCTCTAGGCCTTTGTGGACTTGGGTGACCTGACTCACGAGTGTGGAAGCTCACTAACCACGTGACAACTAGAAGTGTGAAAATTGGGGCTAGCTGGTTATACAAGTTGGAGCGAACTGCGCTTCAGAGCTACGTGAACGAACGGCAAAATGAAAACGGACAAACACGGCACCCAGACAAGCAAAAATTGACTACTACTAATGACAGGGGAATTCGTTCACCGTAGGTGAGCGGTTTAGCCGCATTTACCTTTTCCTAACTTTGCATTTGATTGCTTGACATGACAAAACATGACAGTATGCTAAAGTAATGAAAATCAAAATGCACCGTGTTTTTGTAGTTATTGACGAGAACAAAAAAAGTTCATTCAATAATGTTGACGAGGTGGGGCCAGCTGTAGCACACATGTTGTTCAAAGAGATAAAAGAAAGGTGGGGAGGCTGACCACAACTAAGCCTGTTTGGCTACCATACGCCAAGGGAGAGAGAAAGACGAGAAAAAGATGAGTGGGGATTGGAAAAAGTTCAGGTACGATGCAGACGCACACCAACTGGCACCTTCATCGCTGTCTCATTAGATAGTAACTTAGTCCGCTTGGCTTTAGAAACGGCGGCAGCGCTACTTATTTATTGTAATCAAACTATACTTAGTAGCCCCACAACACAGACTCCATTTTCTTTATCGCACTTCTTCTTTATTATCTTTTCTCCCCCTGCTTCTTGTCTTGCTTCAACTTCTTCTATTTGCCGGCCGTCATAGGATTGCTTCATTCCCCCCAGCATTGTTTACATCCCTTCTGGGTATACTTGAATAAATTCCCAATAGCAGCGGATTCCATGGTGTCATTGGGACCGATGTACCATATAGTCTTTCAGCGTCCTTGTTGACTTGCTGTCTTGATCACACGAAATGGTCCGTTATAGGCCGCGTTCTGGCTTGGCCCTCTTTTTACCAGTACGAAGTCACCGACGTCGAGTGCTAGTAACGTTGTATTTTGCCTCTTGACGAAATTTCTCTTCATTCTTTCACGATACTTTGATCTGCTATCTTCAGTTCTTGCTGCTTCTGTGAGCCTTATATTCTTGTCAATGCCGAGGCTTATATCCGCAGGCAGATAAGGCGGTCTCCCAGTTGCAGCGAATAAAGGACTGCATCCCATGCCAGTTGTATACGAGCGGTTGTGATGGGCTACTGCCGCTTCCAGACAACATTTTCAACCACCTGAGAATGCTGGATACATGCTAATGTATTGTTTGATGTCCCTGATAGCCCTTTCAGCTAGCCCATTTGCTGCGGGATAATATGGCGCAGTCAACCGTAACTTGATGTTACGCTTTTCAGGCCATTCCTGTAGCCGACGACTTCGGGAAGTAGGTCCATTGTCGGAGACAATTACCTTTATATTGTCAAACATTTTCCTCTTCAAAAATGAAATTGCGTTCTTAGCATCTTCTTTACCACGTCTTGCTGCAATCATCCTGGTGCACTCATCAATGCACAACAGGAAGGCTTGTGTCTTCTTAACTCCTTCAGACTTTTTTCAGAGTTCGGCGAAGCCTAGATGAATAACCTCAAACGGCGTGTTAGAATATTGTGGTATAGCAATTTTTTGCGTCAGTTGTGTAAATTTTACTTTGTTGATCTGGCATGTATGACATGATAAAACATAGTCTTTTGTTTCTTGCTTCATACGAGGCCACGAGAACCTTTTTGTCAATTTCATGTAGGTTTTCCAAAAGTCATCATGGCCTCCTGATTCGGGGCTATCATGGTACAGTTGTAATATTTTTGGAACCAAGGAAGTAGGAACGGCAACTCGCCCATCTTTAGTACGTTGCGAAACCTCAGTTCCTTCCCATATCCTTGCAACATTTGCCTCTTCAAGATTGTCTGGAAGCATAATGGCTAATCGCGACATTGCTTCTGCGTCCTTCGTAGAAGCTCCCAGCGATGAGCTACTTCAAAATCAAATTCCTGCAGCTCACCCACCCAACGGGCTATCTTTCCTTTCAGTTCGGCCATCTTCAATATGTACGTTAGTGCTTCATGGTCTGTGTACAGCTTGAACTTTGCTCTTTCCAAATATGAGCGGAAATAGCGGCCGGCTTTTAAAACAACGAGAGCTTCTTTTTATGTTGTGGTATAGTTCAATTCAGTTTTGTTAGATGTGTAGCTGTAGTATCCAATTACACGAAGCTCTTGATTTGGGGGTCGTGATGAGTCTCTCTGACATAAGACTGCTCCCGTTCCATAGTGAGAAGCATCGGTATTCAATTCGAAGGGCAGCGCAAAGCCTGGTAAGCACAAGACAGGATCAGAAGAAATTATTCGAACCAGTTCCCGGTACGCGTCATCACATTCTTCTGCCAACAAAAGGGAACATTCTTCTGAGTCAGTCTTGTCAGACAGCGACTTTTGAGAGCATAATCTTGAATGAATGCTGTGAAATGGCCCACCAAGCTTAGAAACACGCGAAGTGAGTGTACATCGTATGGCTTTACTAGTTTTGCTATGCGAGCTACCGATTCTTCTTTCGTATTCTTCGTTGGCGCAGTCGACTGTATACAATCCAGGATGTGGGTAACCTTCTTTGTTCAGCCAGTGAACGACATCCTCCTCTTCACGAAGTACGCGCTCCCTGGAGACCCGCCAGTCGATCTCCCCGTCGACGCGACGACAGGTGAGCTCGTGTCTATCGTTCTGAGGAACGCATCTATGTCCTTGGACGAACTCTTAGAAAAAGGGCCTTCTTCAAGTCTCCCTTTTCAACCATCTTGTGTTATCACAAGCAAAGAAGTCAGTCGCGTCGGAGCCAACTTACCATTCAGACCTCTCCATTATGCTTCAGGCGATTCAACTTCAACAAAAGCAAGTTTTACAACAAAATGAAATGATTCAGACTCTTGTCTCGGCTCTGAGCCTCAAAGAAAGCGTTCCTACAGTGGTTGTGGAACCTGAACCCTTTGATGGTTTGTCGGGGAATCCAGAAGCTTGGATTGCGTTCTTTGAATACGCCTGTCGACAAAACGGCTGGGACACATAAGCAAGAAGAATGAAGCATATGCTCCCTTTTCTAAATGCCATCGCAAGAAAATGGTACGAGCTATCACGGAACATCAATGTGACGCATGGAGCACGTGAAAGGAGAGCTTCATCTCGTCATTCCGTGGCAGCCCGCTTGAGCGATGGGATCAAGCTATATCTTATTGCTATAGATCTGGAGCAGTGCTGGAGTATTTCTTCGAAAAGCGTCGACTACTTCAACTTTCAGAGCCGGAACTTCCACTGAAATCCGTTATAACGCTCATAATGGATTGCCTAACTCGGTAATCGCCCCCGCAGGGGCGTCTGCGTCAGCGGGCGTTTGGTGCGTTGCGACCCCACGTACCCGAGCACACGAGGGTTGGACCCTCCCGCGTTTAACCGTGCGTGGCTTAGCCGTGTCCAGGGAAAAGGGGATCCTGGAGGTTGAGCCGATGCCGGGTGTTTGGACCTTTAAGGCCCCCCGGCGGAGGCAACACGCCTCTTTGGCCTCTGCTTCACGTAGACGGCACCCCCGGACTGACCCACCCGGGGGACATCGGTAGTCGCCTTTTCCTGTCTCTCTCTTCTCAAACCTTCGTCTTTATCTCTCACTTTACATCTTTCCTGTCTTCTTCTCTCTTCCATTTACTTCCTTTCTCCACGGCGGCAAGGGTTAACCTTGTGTGGATATCCTACCTTGGGTACACCATATTGGGTTATAGTGATGGCGTACGGCTGGCGTCGTGCAGGCTTGTACACAAGCTGTGCCGCGTCCCCTCGTTGGGCTCCGTGGTGGGCGGTCGGCGCTGTTGCCGAACATACACATTTTCCTATGGCAGCGCAAGCCTCTGTTGTTTATGATCGGCGTCTGAAGAGATGCCGCACCGAAGTACCATTTCAATTTTCCTTTCAAAGCAACGCCCCCACATTTCCAAAGTACTATGTAGTGCATAGTGAAAGCAACACTCCGGTAAGGAAACTTTCTCCTTTCCTGGTAGCGAAGTGTCTGAAAGACAAAATCGGACCAACATACAAAGCATCCAAAATGTCTAGCGGGGACCTCCTCCTAGAACTGAATAACAAAGATCAAGCAGATAAGCTCTCTGAACTTACCAGTATTGGCGAAGCGACAGTGACTGTTTCAGCCCACAGAACACTTAATACAAGCAGGAGAGTAATATCTGAAGAAGGCTTCATTGGTTTAAGCGACGAGGAACTCCTGGAAGGTTTTCAGGAACAAAATGTCACCAAAGTACAAAGAATAGTAATCCGAAGAAACGATCAAGAAATCCCCACCAAACATGTTATACTCACCTTCGGAACAAGCGTAATGCCTAATTCACTCGATGCAGATTATGTCAAAGTCAATGTGAGACCGTATATCCCGAATCCCAGACGGTGTTTTAAGTGCCAAAGATTTGGACATGCTTCACATGCATGCCGAGGACAAACAACTTGTGCTAAATGCAGCTCCAACGACCACCAATCAGAGAATTGCACTTCTTCGCCACATTGTGTTAACTGCAAGGGAGATCACCCAGCTTATTCGCGGTCCTGCCCTTGCTGGAAAAAAGAAAAAGAAGTCATTGCACTAACTGTTAAAGAAAAAATCTCGTTCTTCGAAGCCAGAAAAAGACTGTCGTACCTTCCCCGAAGAAGTTATGCCGAAGTGACGCAGGCGGGGGCAGCGTCACAGAGGCCTCCGGAGTCCTCCGAGCCCACGCGCAGTGGTGCCGCAGTGACTTCTCCCGCCCCCGTGGTGGCAGCAGTCAGTACTGCTCCACCCTCTTCGAAGGCACTGCAGACACCAGCCCCGCAGGGCCCTAAAATCAAACGAACCCAAGGCCCGAGGCACGTGTCTCGGCGCCTAACTCTCGGTCCTCGAGCGCCTCAGAGAGAGCGATGGAGGTCGACACAAAAACTCCGGTGTCATTGACACCGAAGGATAAGCGCTCTCTCGAACGCGGCAAGAGGGACAAAATCCCAATAACAACTCAAAATAAGAAAGCGTTAACCTAAATGTTATCGCTCATTTGTATTAGCCTTTAAATCCATGTCACCTATACCACACCTCTTAATTTTTCCGTAATGTCATTTCTTATCTTTCCATTTTAAAATGGCTTTTATTATCCACTGGAATTGTAGAAGGCTTTTACACAACTTAGGTGACATTAAAGACATATTAATGAACTTCTCTCCTGTAGCCCTGTGTTTACAGGAAACAAACCTAGGCGAAAAACACAAAAATATTTTGAAAGGTCTCACTGTTGTACGGCGCGACCGTACTCAGGCGAACCGGCTGTCAGGTGGTGTAGCCATTGTCCTGCCAGGTGGTATAGCAGCCAGAGAAGTTCCCATTAACACTCACATAGAAGCCGTTGCTGTCACCATTTTAGCTCACAAAACCATCACCATTTGTTCAGTATACATTCCGCCGCATTTACATTTTACCGTAAGAGACCTTGAGTTAATTTTAAACCAGCTACCCGAACCATTTTTATTAGCCGGTGATTTTAATTCACATAACACGTTGTGGGGTAGTCAAACAACTGACACCAGGGGTCAAACGCTTGAAGATTTTATCCTAACAAATAACATACGCCTTTTAAACACCGGTGCGGCAACTTACTACTCCCCAAGCACAGGCGCTATGAGTTGCTTAGATCTGGCACTGTGCTCTCCATCTCTCTTTGACTATTTTCAATGGAGTGTTATTGACAACCCCTATGGTAGTGACCATATGCCTGCTATTATTAAAAGAAAATCTCCTTCACCTACCATACCATTAAGACCACCCCGTTGGAAACTCCACCTAGCAGACTGGCCTCTCTTTAGTGAAAAGGCCAGTCTGGATAACATGTCAGATGAGCTAACCATAGATGAAATGAATGATAAGATCACTGCCTGTATACTTGCTGCAGCAGCAGAAACAATCCCACAATCCTCTGGCTTATTAAGAAAAAACCTGAAACCCTGGTGGACGATGGAATGTACACAAACAAAAAAACTACAAAACAAAGCGTGGGGTATCTTTCGGCGATACCCAACACAAGACAATCTACTCTCCTTCAAAAAAGCCAAAGCGAAAGCCAGGTACACACGCAGACAAGCCGAAAGAAAGTCCTGGAAAAATTATGTCTCGTCTATAAATAGTTCAATAACATCCAAACGAATGTGGGATCAGGTTCGTAAGTTTAGAGGCGACTACGCTTCTTACACTATCCCCATACTATCACCTCCAGGCACGCAAACAAATATAGACGAACAAGCAGACATATTAGGACAACACTTCCATACTATATCAAGCTCAGTAAACTATTCAGCTGCATTTCTAAAACATAAGCAATTAGCAGAAAAACTAAAGCTTCCGACCACAGGAAGTTCAGAAAGACCGTAAAATGCCGCTTTAACACTACCGGAAATCAATAGAGTACTAACAACTGACAAAAAAACAGCACCTGGTCCGGACAGAGTACATTACGCGATGCTCGCTCATCTATCTCCTAATGCAGTTGAAACCTTGCTTCGTTTCTTTAATAAAATCTGGGAAACGGGAAAAATGCCGGAAGAGTGGAAGAAAGCTATCATAATCCCGTTCTTGAAAGCTGGAATACCTCCCACAACAGCAACCAGTTATAGACCCATAGCACTCACAAGTTGTCTTGCAAAGTCCTATGAAGCCATCATCAACATAAGACTGACATACATCCTTGAAACAGAGAACATGCTAGATAACCATCAGTGTGGATACAAGAAAGGTTGCTCCACAACAGATCACCTAGTCCGGCTAGAAGACGAGATACGTGCGGCCTTTTTACACAAACAATATTGTCTCACTGTTTTCTTTGATTTAGAAAGGGCCTACGACACAACATGGAGGTTTGGTATCTTAA
Source organism: Dermacentor andersoni (assembly GCF_023375885.2). Taxonomy (NCBI): domain Eukaryota; kingdom Metazoa; phylum Arthropoda; class Arachnida; order Ixodida; family Ixodidae; genus Dermacentor; species Dermacentor andersoni. The sequence goes on along the minus strand of NC_092816.1, from coordinate 161,826,899 downwards.
GGGACTTAGCAGATTTAGGAATCCGAGGTAGAATGCTCAAATGTCTAGCCGATTTCATGTCGGACCGAACATTCCAGGTGCGTTTAGGAACGGCGCTGTCACGTATATTCATCCAGGAAAATGGAGTACCACAAGGATGCGTACTAAGTACAACACTCTTTAGAGTAAAAATGAACTCTGTTAACAAAGTCATCCCCCCCTCTGTTATGCACTCCATATATGTGGATGATCTGCAAATAGCGTGCCGCGCCTCAAACTTACAAACATGTGAAAGACAGCTCCAGATAACAATTAATAAACTAACCGAGTGGGCTGAGAAAAATGGCTTCCGCTTCTCTACTCAAAAAACCGTTACAGTGCTATTCTCGCAAAAACGAGGATTGTACTCAGACCCGCTTCTAAAATTGAATGATGTCGCACTGCCGGTAAAACAGTAATGTAAATTCTTGGGAGTAATCTTTGATAAAAAATTAAACTTCCTAGCCCACATTAAAACACTAAAAATTAAGGCAAATAAAGCATTGAATATCCTAAAAGTTCTGTCTCATAAGCACTGGGGTTCCGACCGAACCTGTCTTTTACGTATTTACCGGTCTCTTGTGCGTAGCCTTTTAGACTACGGCTCCGTGGTTTACGGCTCAGCCAGGCAGTCCTACGTCCAACTCCTTGATCCAGTACATAACCTTGGATTGCGACTGGCAAGTGGTGCCTACAGAACGTCACCCATTCAAAGTTGATATGTTGAGTGTAATGAACCCTCACTACAGCAGCGCAGAGCATTATTAACATTCTCTTACCTACTCAGAATTCAGTCATCACCGCAACACATATGCTACAACATCCTCACACAGTGCAACTCACGCTTACACTACACAAATAAACCGAACATGATTAGGCCACTTCTCCTGCGGTATGAGAAATACTGTCAGGATTATGACATCCCCCACGAAGTCCTCCAGGTCGCCAAGAAACCACAACGGTTGGCCCCATGGTACAATTTCACGCAGTTGTGCGACTGGACATTAACACATTTAAAGAAAAGAAACACTCCACACGAACACATCATGCAAGAATTCCGTGCTCTTCAAGACAAGTATCAAAATCACATGGAATTCTACACGGATGGCTCCAAAACAAAAGAACACGTGGGTGTAGGGGCCGTAACAGAAAATTGGGAAACAAGTGTCCGTCTACCAATACATGCTTCTGTTTTCACTGCTGAAGTTTATGCTGCATGGGTTGCAGTTAAAAAGATTGTCACTGGTAAGCACAAAAACACAGTCATATACACTGATTCCTTAAGTACACTGAAGGCTCTACATCTGAAATCTGAGTGTGAACCCCTGATAGGAGACATCTTAAACATGTTGGTGCTTAACGAATACCGGAGGTCAATTCGTTTCTGCTGGGTCCCAAGCCATGTTGGGATACCAGGTAACGAAGCAGCTGATAGATGTGCATCGATGGCAGCGCACAAAGATATTACAAACACGACACTCCCATATAATGATAGCATCTGTGCAATCAGAAAAGCCTTCACGGTAAAATGGCAACACGAATGGGACCGTTGTGCTGACAACAAGCTGCATCTCACGAAACCCATAGTTGGCGAGTGGAAGTCGTGTTATCATCAAGAGCGGTTCATCGAAGTAGTTTTATGCCGGCTACGCATTGGGCACACACACCTCACACACAATTACTTACTTACGAAAGAAGACACACCTACATGCGAGAAATGTCAACAACCACTAACAGTTATGCACATATTACTCACATGTACGCAGACTGAAACACACAGAAGAACACTTTTGCACAAATTATATCAACTACACATACCTTTACACCCTGCTCTGATTTTAGGTGATGATCCGCTAGTCCCATTATGTGACGTCCGTAAATTTCTACACGACACTGGATTTTTACATAAAATATAGATTACTAACCCAGCCTTTTCCTCCACAAACTGGATTTTAAAACACCTCGTGTTTGGCGCAGCATAGCCTTAGCCGCTTTTGCGCCATTAAACCCCATTTAACTAACTAACTAACTCGGTAATCGCAAGGACAAATTCAAGCTGCAGCACCAAAAGCTATGGAGGATGCTGGAGTCACGTCAAGAGATCACCTGCCATCGGATGGAGAGACCGATAAAGCCGCGTTGGCATGTCCGAGGAGCAGAAGCATCCAGAAACGGAGAGTTTCATGAACGGTTACCACAGAACGGTTACCAAGAAGGAAGTCACCATAGGTCGTTGCATGCCGCGGAAAGAGAGTCGTTGCCTGAGGAACGCAGTTTGCTTAGATTGAAAAAAAAACCTAATAAATGAGGGTTCTCAGTCTGAGCGTATGACAAAATATGAGACTGTTTTTTTGATTTCCGCGAATTTATTACATATAGAAATTGAGGTTAATGAACAACGTACAAGAGCACTTTTAGACAGCGGGGCTTCTGTATCCATTCTTAAGAAAAGCAACGCAAACCCGCAAGATGTATTCCGAGGGAGATCAGTTCTTGTGCGTGGGTATGATGGAAGCAAGAGAGAGTATTGTCAGTGGGCACGCCTGAAAGTAAAGTACCAATCTAAAGAGGCCCGAATAGTTGCATTGGTTTAGGCACTGTGGAGTACGACTTTCTCCTATCTCGTCCGGACATGAAGTTGTTGAGACTAAATATTTATTGGGACGATACGGTGTCTGTTGATCAAGAGGCATACCAAACAGAGTCGGGACAAAAAGAAGGCCAGCTGCGGATGCTGAAGAAAGACAGTGTAATTCCTCAACTCTAGACACTCGCGCACATAACACACGAATGTACCGACCATCCGGGCGACGCAATTTCGCCACGAGTCGCCACACACGCACTCACTACGTGGTCTTGGGAGGCGAGACTTTCCGAAGTGGACCTGGGAAGCCAGCTGGCGACCCTCGACCAGGCCTGGCGAGCCGCGATCGCCAGTGGAGCCCTGTCAGAGGGAACCACCCAGGAATAAACCGCGCAACGGTTTCTGCAGTAATAAAGTTCCTCCTCCTCCTCCTCCTCCTCCTCCTCCTCCTCCTCCTCCTCCTCCTCCTCCTCCCGAACTGGTATGCTTGGGAGGATATCCACCGGCAACAGCAAAGTTCGAAGTGCCATTTCACTTGTCCGACAAAACAGTTGTGAGAAAAAAGCCACACAACTTGACGAGAGAAAAGAAGGCGTGGCTAAAAGAACAGCTACAAAAGATGTTAGATGCTAATGTAATTTGCCCGTCGGTGCCTCCCTTCGCTTCACCTTCACCATTGCTCCATGGCAGCTGGCTGCTATGTACTGAGTACAGAGCAGTAAATAACCAAATACTGTCGACTGCGCCAAAATATGTAATAAAACTGTACTTAGTAGCCTCACAACACAGACTCCATTTTGTTTGTCGCACTTCTCCTTTATTCTCTTTTCTCCTCCTGCCCCTTGTCTTGTTTCAACTTCTTCTATTTGGCGGCCGTCATAGTACTTATTTATTTATTTATTTATTTATTTATTTATTTATTTATTTATTTATTTATTATGAACATATGACTAATATATATCGGTAAATGAATGAAGGGTGATGATTAATAAAGTGAAACATTCCAGCTCGTTAGCAGTTTGCAACCAAACAGGGGGCAGTCAATTGCAAATAAATAAATAAATAAATTGTGCAGCAACCATCGAAGATAATTGTCAATTCTAGCGATTGCCCTAATGCGTCTATAGAGTTGTTCGCTTTATTAAAGGAATGTGCCCTTGAGGGCATGTCGTAGTAAATATAGTTAGGTACGTTCGTTGCTTGATTCAGTATTCTCGCAGAGATAGATCCGTTAATTAGCACATTTGCAGCAGCAGTATAGGTGGACAGCAAACCCACCTCAATGTGTTGCAATAGCAGGTGCTCGGTGGAGAACGCGCCTCGTAACTGATTTCGCGTTCCCTAATCTATAACTGGGGACACCTGTACAATTACAAACAAGTTCCACTCACAAAATCGCAGTGTACCCGCCATTCACCACTGAATGAAAGCCGCGCCAATCAGAGTCCGCTCACAGCTTAATCACGATTGGCTCTGCTAATTTAAGTGCAAATGTAAGTGCTAAGGGGAAATAAATGCTCTTTGTTTCAAGGTAAAAGATTGCCTTTGGCGGAACCATGATATCAGGATCACCCCTAACATTTGCCCTAGACATTCATGTTTCATCCTGAAACCATTGACCCAATGACCAATCCGAAAAAAGTGTACTGCATCAGCGGCGCAAGTGCGACCCTGACTACCAACCACCGACCACGAAAACGGGCCAAGGATCAGAAGAAAGCTACTCACTTTAATAAATAAATGACAAATAGATCACATGGATCATACTCTTCGTAGTCAGACATGTGTACTCTAGAAAAGCGTCGTCGAGTGTACACAGAACACTCACAGATAGTCACTTTAAACAGAAGAGTAATGAGAAAAAAAAGCGTTTTCGCACAGTGTGGCAATATCATGCGAAAAACATTACACATTATCTGATGGCTTTCAGCCGCGGCTATGTGTGAGGCCACGGTTTTAAGATCATACACTCATCTAAGTGGCTAAGGTCGGTGCGGAGGGCGAGTCATTCACCTTCAAAGGAATAGCAGTGAAATAGTGGGCGTTCTATTGTCTACACCCAAGCACAGCATTTTAATCACTACTGTTGGTCATTTCAGCCAAGAAAAGCAGGCATTCATGAGTGCGACTACCAGACGCAAGCGACATAGTGCGGTTTCTACGGATCTGGAATCCGCACCAGCCGTACTATGTCGCTTGCGTCTGATAGTTCAGGTAACGAACAGCTATACCCGGCGACAACTTTCTGTGGCCGCGTAGCCAAGGGTAGGGATCTGAAGCGCACATTTTTACAGGTGAGCTATTATACGCTAGGTCTGGCGCTTCGTTGCGTTCGTAGAACGACTGCGTAGACCGAGCACGTAGAAGAGAAACTGCTGCAGCGTCTGTATAGACATACATACACGAAGCGTATCGCCGCATACGATGTGATAAAGAAGTATCGTAGTAAAAAAACTAAAACCGGAATTGACGCGGTTTATTATGGATTTCGGTTTGACGCCACGGGCTCTATAGGCAAACCACGTGACCTTATTTCCCTTCCACCCCCACAATGTGCAGGCCTCGTGCGGTGAGGACTGCGAAAGAACAGCGCACCTACGAAGAACACCGTCGTGAAGAGAAGCGGGGATGTGCGCGGCGACGGCGGGCGGCACGTTTATGGACGAAGGTCGTGCCGCAAACGTCACGCGTGCGCACCTTCGGTTGGATCGCCCCTGCCGACTCCATTCACATCGTAATTTAGGGAGATTTCAACGTAGACGTGTCTCGGATAGACGGACGGAAAATGGTTCGTGTTGCTTCTCTTGGAGAGGCTCGACATTCAATGTTACGCAAACGTCAGTGTGCCCCCGACGAGTCATCAATCGTGCATGGACCTCATATTGGCCAAGAACCTTTCCAGTGTCGCCACAGGGCCACTGGTCGTATATCATAGCGATCATAAAGCGATAGTGACCATGGTGACAAAATAATAAATACAAAAAGCAAACAAAAGAAGGATACAAATAAAGAAGTGGATTGAGTACGCAATTTAATTAAACAACAAAAAATCGTGAAAAAATGAATTGCATTGTGCTATGTGCCTTTAATTTCCAATCAACATAATTATTATCAACGTATTTATCACCATTTCATCTGTAACCTAAATAGCATAAAACACGTACCAATGTTTTTTTCTTATTGTGTTGTTCAAGACTTTATTTATAATTAATAACAGCTTGTTCAGCAGAAGGATTCCCCTTTCTTACTGTTCCTAGTTTTCTGACTTTCTGATGTCTGTGTCATGTTTTCCTGATCCTGTAGACAAATATGGGTATAGTTGCATCGAAGGGACGAGCAAGTACATGCGGAAACACTGTGCGCCCATACGAGCTGTTTAATAACTGCATTCTTTTTTTGTAAGGATCGAGTAGCTGCAGGATCACACATACGCAGGCATGCTCGTGACACGACTGTGCGGCCAATGGCACTCTCGCCTGATTTCACCCATCATCGTGCTGTTGTAAACATGCGCAGCAAATACGCGCCGTGAAGAAAGGTGCGGTTCCGGAACTCATTGTGCCTGAGTTCGGGACGAATGACCATTCTAACATGACCAAGCCTGGATACGAGTCAGGATTGAAGGTTCAAGTCGGAATTCGGAAAATTCGGAAAGGACCGTCCCACAACACCTAACCGGTTCAATACCGACGATAGATCATTTTCTGTTTTTTTTTTGCTCATAAACGTGAATAAAGGGAGTGTTTCTTTAGAGTTGTGAACAGCTCCTGCTCCGGATACGGTAATTTTCTTGCTCAAGGCCAAGTTAAACGTTCCGCGTCAGCAGGAAAGCTGTCAGCATTCGGTGGTCACAAGGCAGCACTATGCGGCTCAGCTGCAGTCATTTGGCCCAAGCCGGTGCGCTCAGCATGTTATGGTGAATAGCCGAAATAAATACCTCCCCTTTTGAAGACTTCTATACATTTTGCACCATCCCACTGAAAAAAAAAAATCATGCCGTATATTCATTTGCGTCTCAGCAGAAAGTTTATTACAGTCAACAAAAACGCAACATAATTTCTATAACGACTTTTCTAAGGGTTAAATCCTTTACTGTGCAAAGTAGTAAAAGGCAAAAGGCCCGGCGTCCATTTTCTCCGACTCGCGCACGGCGGTCAGAGCTTTCTCGTCCGCTCTAGTTTGTAAACAGGCAGCCGACATCGTTAACAGATGCTTTCGTATTAATACGCGAGAAGAAACCGCAGGTCATACTATAGCATGGTTCCCGGCCCACATGGACGATGTAACTAACCGAGCGGGTTGCAACCCTAACGAGCGGGCCAACTGCCTGGCGCGTGAATTCACGAACCGCGCCCGAGCTAGCGGTCCGGCTCTCCCGCAGGATTGCCCCTTCATAGATAAACTTACAACCTTTCACGAAATTACGTCACATTATAGACACAGCAGGAGAAAATTCCCTCCCCCCAGCCCGAAACTGAACAGAGCTCAGGCTGTTACTTTCAGGCTTTTACAGACGAGATCGTACCTCACCCCGAGAGCGCTTAGTTGGATAGACCCGAACTTTCCGCAATCGTGCTCCAGATGCGGTCACGCGTGCTGCTCCTTCGACCACATGCTCTGGCTGTGCCCGTACAACGCGGGCTCCGACTTTCATAACCAGTCCAAGTGGGACGCCTTGCTGAAGAGCTCGGATTCCCCAAACCAACTACAGGCCGTCCAGAGGGCCCGCGACGTCGCGGAGAGTCACCATCTCCCTGTCCCGTCGTGGGCGGAGCCACCAACTTGATCGGGGAACCTTCGGTTCCCCCAATCAAGTTCCTCAGGACACTCTTAATAAAGTTCTTGTCACTGTCACTGTGCAAAGTAGTTCACTATAGCTGTTCACACCCTTCCTTGACATGAAGGCGCCCGAATTTCGTGAGTGAAATGCGTACTACTGCAAAACAATAAAAGCAAGTGGACCGTCGCCGGCAACGACCGGTTGACCTTCATTTACTTGAGATAGGGTGTGTATATATATATATATATATATATATATATATATATATATATATATATATATATATATATATATATATATATATATATATATATATATATATATATATATATATATTAATGAGTAAAGGAACGAAGACGGCACTTGTTGACTGTACTGTAAAGTTAACTTGTTCAGCGTTACGTTATAGCGTTACATCGACAGCTTTACATAAACAGCGATATGCTAGAACACGTTTCCCCGGGTCATTATTTCATTTTTTTAACCTACTCCAAGATGTCAAGACAGTCCAAGTGATTGTGCAAATGTATTTATTATTATGGCTGCAAACTTAGCATTGTTTTCTGGTGTTATTGTATATTTTTTCTTCCAAGTTTGTCACCACATCCGTTGCCTTTGTACTTTCACGCTTTATAGCAATAAATGCGTTGTGTTCTTGCATAGCTGTACGCCATTACAGTGTATGTCACTGCGAATGCATCACGTGATGCATGTTTCTCTATCGTTCATCGTTCATGTATCGGTCTGTACATCCTTCTGTGTCAGGTGAGTGTTGACAGCTGCCCGAGACCTCGTCAGGCAGATATGGTGACTTGTGTTTCCTAGACAGTGGCTGCCCGAAATAAATTCAAATTTAAAATTGAAATGGCAGAGTAAAAGGGTGGAAGTATGTCTGCAGCAGCGGGATGAAGCTTGACGCTGGTGGCAAGATCAGCGAGGCGAGACAACATAAGCTATTGAGATGTTCTCGTTGCCTTGGTGACGTCATAGAATTAAGATCGTCAAAGAAGTCATGCTTTCAGCTTTACTAAGCTTATTCTTCTTCCATTCGCCTAAGTGTGGAGCTTATTCGCTAAAATAGTAGCCTAGCTGAGTACTAGCCGAAAGCATTATAGTACTCTCGTCTTGCCCGATGCCATTACGAGCACTAATTGATAACCGGTGCGAGATAAGGGTGCACTCTCGTCATTAAGTGTAACAGGCAGCGGAACGTACCCGATAAAAGGAAACGCAGTGAACACGTGAACGAAGCAATGTCGATAAAGCGACGAACGAAGGCGCAGTACAAAGTCTGAAATCGTAACGAAGGCGCAGTATAAAGTCTCAAATGGTAACAATCAAAATCAGACACAAGCAAGTTTTTTTTTTAATATGCTGAAATTGTGGGCCTGATTCCGGAACCGCTAGCTGACGCTAGACATGCACTATTCGAGCTAGGCCGTCTTGCGTGTCCAGCGTTCCGTCGATCCGAATCTCTCCCCCTCCGCAACCTCCCACCCTCCCTATCTTTCCCCACGAAGGCACCGAGAACGCAGAGGCATTTTCGCGTTTCTTTAGGGGATTCGTCGGGGATGGTGTCAGGGAAAACAGCACCATACCACGATCGCGAGCCGAGTGTCCGTGGCACGGGACGCCCGAAAGGGAGACGCTTTGGGGAAACCAACCACCGAGGGGGGAAACAGAGAGGGAGGCACGAAACGTGTCTCGGCACCTTAATCCCAATCCTCAAAGACGCTGCTAATCCCCGCTGATCCAGGTGCTCAGACCCGCGAGCCAAATCTGCGCCGCAGGGTGGTTCTCCTCCTCGCCTACGTCTCCCACGGGCGTCCTCCCCCCCCCCCCCCCCCCCCCCCCAGTGGGGCGCCGCTCTGTGCTCCGCTGGGTCACCCACGTGTGCCGGGCGCGCGTTCACGCGGTTTGTCGTTCGGAGTCGGCGGTCTGCCGTTTGCTTTCGCGGCGACATCACAGACGGAGGGCATGACGTCACGCGAGTGCCACCTGAGTCAACAGACAGGAAACCCGCACGCACATGTCGAGTTCCCCACGCAGGACGTCGTCACGAATTTCGTAAGCTGGTCTAAGCTTAGGAGATGGTAATGCTACGGCTCACAATGTATCCGCTGCGGTTTCTGCCCAGTGCCTAAACTCTGTACATTAACTCGTAGTACAAAAAAAAAAGTCTAATGGGTTGAAATTCATTGCCTTGGACCCTTCGACCACTCCCGATAACATATATATCACTAATTTCTTTTTGTATGGGAAGGCGCGTGACGTCCATAGGGTGCGTTCGGCTCAAAAAATATATATATATATCTTCGTGCATTGAAAGAGTTTTAAAATGCTGCACAGTAAAGAGACCACTACTTATGACAAAATTAAGCGAATGGAAGCCACGCGCATCTGTTCTATATTAAGGCTCAGTAACTAAAAGCCATGAATTCAAAATCCTAAAAAGCTTCAAGCCTGCATTCGGCAACATATATTAGGCTAGAGTACGCAGTTTCGGCAAGGCACACAACGAACGTGTGTGTGTGTGTGTGTGTGTGTGTGTGTGTGTGCGCGCGCGCGCGCGCGCGTGTGTGTGTGTGTGTGTGTGTGTGTGTGTGTGTGTGTGTGTGTGTGTGTGTGTGTGTGTGTGTGTGTGTGTGTGTGTGTGTGTGTGTGTGTGTGTGTGTGTGTGTGTGTGTGTGTGTGTGTGTGTGTAAATTGCACATGATCTGGAGGATATGTCTTCGAAATATGGATACAGAGCACACGACACGTGAAGACAAAAGTGTGCGCCGCTTACAACAAAGGTATCCGAGAGCCACAGTCGTCCAGCGTAATTTTGCACTCTTTCGAAGGCGCGTTCCACAGAGGCTATCCGGACAACTAGTGCTCAGGATTTTTAGACCGAAAGCTCCACTACGCCAAGTCTCTCAAGGTCGTTCATGGTGCCACAATGACCTTGAGCAGCTGGAGCCCGTGTGTGGCAGGTGTGACGTCACGCCACGTGATCCGCTGCGCAGAAGGCGTCGCAGCTGCCCTCGCTCTGACCCTATCCGCTGCGATACTACGTACGTGACTAGACGAGGGTTAATGGGCTAAATATAGACCGACGTCCCGTGGGCGCGCGCGCACATTACGTCACGTTGGCTAGAGCAACAGCGTCTATTATAGTTCGACCGCTGGTTCGACGCACTGGCGCAGCCAACGTAACCGGACGCGGCCGGCGTCGAGCGACGATTACATCGGACTATATACGTGCCTTTTTAAGGGCTGCTTCGCCGGCGCTTGGTCGCTCAGTCTCGCCACGGATGCTGCGCCGGCCGGGGCGTCTGTGCGTGGGCGTCAGCGCCAGTGACTGGCTGAATTCAATCATCCGGTAGATATAGCCAGACGGCAGGCTGCGAAATATCGAGCAAAGGCAATGTTGCCTGCTGAAACGCAGCTGCAAAGGGAGGCCAGATTAGCACGTTGTAGAGAAGCTTACCAAGCGCGGAAGCGCGCCAAGATCGCAGCTACTGCAACCGCCGCCTCCGTTCAAGAACACGAACAACAAGGGGACGAAGCCGTCGATGCAAGCAGCGGCATCCACAACGAACGTTTAACGAACCGCACCCTTCGGCTGGCGGCAACTTCCACGGCGACAGCCAGGTTTCACCGCGACCTTACGGACAGCCCGTTCGGCAGCGTGTGTGACGTGTGTCAAAGAATGTGGCC